>NW_016107610.1:2190402-2191466 GCF_001604975.1 Cebus imitator
TCGGCCTCCCAAAGTGCTGGGATTACAGGCGTGAGCCACCGCGCCCGGGAGTATGATATTTAAAGGCAAGGCCAAGATTTCGAAATTAGACCATCGTACATTTCCTCTATACAAATACGTATAAATTTTGGGGTTTTTTATTTATCTAGCAAACACACCTACATAGTGTGGGTTCATATTTTTAAAGAAAAAGTTATGAGTGATAACTTCCGAACCACAGATGGGGAGAAAAATAAAAACACAGTTATGTGCTAAAATGAGTAAATAAGCTTCTTGTAGAACTTGGCTAGGAGGAATAAGATGAAAACATGCCTCTGAGTAACAGTGATATAATTTAATAACCTGTGTGTAATTGGACATCTGTCATTAATAAGTTATTTATTGAGCACATCCATGTACTTTATGTATTTCTGACTACTACAAAGTCTGCAAAGTAGGTGCTATACCCCCCCGCCTTTTTTTTTTTTTTAATACCTTTAGGTAACCAAGGCTCAAAGTGATACCTAAGTGGTAGACCTTGTGTTTTATTCCAAAGCCTATGTTCTTTCTGCTTTTCAAAACAATGATTCCCAGTTTTGAGGAGGAGGAGGAGAAGGATTTTCCTTTATGTAGTAGGGAAATGCTTTTCTTCAGAGTATCTCCGTCACCTTTGTTGTCCTAGTTGAGGATCATGGCTATAGGAAAACAGTTTGATGGTAGGAGTGTCAACTCTGTGATCCCAGCCACTCCAAAGGCTGAGGCAGGAGAATTGCTTGAACCTGGGAGGCAGAGGTTGCAGTGAGCCGAGATGGAGCCATTGCACTCCAACGTGGGTGACAAGAGTGAAACTGTCTCTCAAAATAACTTGTATTAGGTGAGTTTCCTCAAAATCCATTTTTTTGTAACAATAGGTAGATAGCTAGAACTAGTTTTATCTTGAGGCCATTTATCTTTATATCATCACATTAAACAATTGTTTTTTAAATTAAATTTTTTTTTAGACGGAGTTTCGCTCTTGTTACCCAGGCTGGAGTGCAATGGCGCGATCTCGGCTCACCGCAACCTCCGCCTCCTGGGTTCAGGCA
>NW_016107610.1:2193445-2212539 GCF_001604975.1 Cebus imitator
AGAGACGGGGTTTCACCATGTTGACCAGGATGGTCTCGATCTCTTGACCTCGTGATCCACCGGCTTCGGCCTCCCAAAGTGCTGGGATTACAGGCTTGAGCCACCGCGCCCGGCCTAAATTAAAATTTTTAAATTTGTTTTTCTTTTCCAGCATTGCCAAGTAATTCTTCCTGTTGACTCCTGATTTTTGGTAGTGTTAAAATTTGGGTTCTATTAAGTCTCTGATTTATCTTAAAGCCTTCTTTCCCCTTGACAGTGAAAGACCAACCAACGGTCAGAAAAAGCTACAAATGATCTCACTTTATGGCAAAATATGCCGAAAATAAGAGTAGGAATTGTCAGGTAATAGTAGAATAACCAAGAGAACATTTTTTCTCATGGCAAAACACTGGTCTGAATGCTGATCTATACATTGATGAAAGTTCAGATAGACTACACAAAGTAAATGGGTCTGTGAGTATGGGGTGGATAGCTGGTGTCTGTTTTGAAAATGAGCAACTATGAATTCATTTAACCTAGGCAGTTTAAAAGGATCAGTATTGGCTAGGCATGGTGGCTTATGCCTGTAATCCCAGCACTCTGAGAGGCTGAGACAGGAGTAACGCTTGAGTCCAGGAATTCAAGACCAGCCTGGGCAACATAGCAAGACCTCTTAGGGGGAAAAAAAAGTTAAAAAAAAAAAAAATTAGCTGGGCATGGCGATGGTGGCACATGTCTGTCAGCTACTTGGGAGGCTGAGGCAGAGGGATTGCTTGAGCCCAGGAGTTCGAGGCTGCAGTGAGCTATGATTGTACCACTGTCCTAGGGATTGGGGGGCAGAGCAAGACCCCATCTCTTAAAGAATGTATTCACACACCACACATGCACGCACGTGTACACACACACACACACACACACACACACACACACAGCAGCCCTAATCTGAAATGCCTCAAAATCTGATATTTTTGGAGCACCACCATGTTGTCACGAGTAGAAACTGCACACCTGAATTCTTGAGGAGTGACAGTTAAAACAGTCAAAATTTAATTTCAAGGAGAGAATTACTAAAAATATTGTATAAAATTGGCCAGGTATGGTGGCTCATTCCTGTAATCCCAGCACTTTGGGAGGCTGAGGCAGGCAGATTGCCTGAGGTCAGGAGTTAGAGACCAGCCTGGCCAACATGGTAAAACCCTGTCTCTACTAAAAATACAAAAAAAAAAAAAAAAAAAAAAAAAATTAGCTGAGCATAGTGGTGCGAGCTTGTAATCCCAGCTACTCAAGAGGCTGAGGCAGGGGAATCACTTGAACTAGGGAGGTGGAGGTTGTAGTGAGCCAAGATTGTACCACTGCACTCTAACCTGTGCGTTCCGTCTCAGGAAAAAAACAAAAAACAAAAACTGTATAAAATTACCTTCTGGCTATATGTATAAAGTGTATATGAAAAATGAATTCTGTGTTTAGACTTGGACACTATCCCCAAAATAGCTTGTTATGTATATGCAAATATTCCAGAATCCAAAAAATCCAAATCTGAAACGCTTCTTGGACCCAGGCGTTTCAGATGAGGAATACTGAACTGTAGTGGATTCAGCCCTTAGGTAGGTCTATTTAAATCATATCTGTTGTCTTTTAATTAAGCATTTTAAGTCCAAATGATTAGGAAGAGTTATGGGGTACCAGGAATAGAAGTTCTGGAGTCTTCAGAGAAATCGTTGCCGTAGGTCTTCGGTTCACTTAGTGAGCAAATAGATCCTTCCTCAGGGATCCCTGTGGTGGCCTCTGACCTGCTATAACAATAATGATACTTCTGATAGTATTCATTGGTTCAGCACATAATTATATGCCGGGACCTATGCTAAGTAACTTTATGTGCATTAATTCACAAAAAGTCTTATAAGATGGTACTACTTTTATTCCTGTTGTACACAAAGGAAGTAGTAGATCTGTTCCTCATCTGACAGTCCTGGTTTTGATTTTTATTTTCCTTCTAAGTTGGTTAAGGCAAACATTGGTAGTTATGAGATCATACAGTTTGGAGTATACATTGAATACCTCATTCACTTTTCTAATTATAAAGTCATCTTAAACTAGAGCTCTGGCTTGATGTGCGTGAGAGAAGGGGAGAGAGGCATGTCAGATACCATTTGCCTTGATTTTGGAAGTTGTGTATTTTCCTAACAAGATCAGGAGTGGATCAGGGTGGCCAGACATATTCCTAAATTAGATTTTTTTTCAGGCTCCTTGAAATAGTAAGATTTCCTTCCTCTCCTAAGGAATACCTTTCTCCAAGACTCCCAAGTCTGCACCTGACCCCTACAGTGGTACTTTCTCACTAATCCTTCTGCCACTTACCTTTCATGTAGTTGCTGGTGGTCTCCTTCTAAGACTCTTTTTTTTAAATTGCATTTTAGGTTTTGGGGTACATGTGAAGAACATGCAAGATTGTTGCATAGGTACACGTGTCAGTGTGATTTGCTGCCTTCCTCCCCTTCACCTATATCTGGCATTTCTCCCCCTGCTATCTCTTCCCCAACTCCCCACCCCTTGTTGTCCCTCCCCTATTTCCCCCCAACAGACCCCAGTGTGTAGTGCTCCCCTCCCTGTGTCCATGTGTTCTCATTGTTCAAAATCTGCCTATGAGTGAGAACATGCAGTGTTTGATTTTCTGCTCTTGTGTCAGTTTGCTGAGAATGATGGTTTCCAGATCGTTTTTGATGGCTGTGTAATATTACATGGTGTATATGTGCCATATTTCCCCTGTCCAGTCTATCATCGATGGGCATTTGGGTTGGTTCCAGGTATTTGCTATTGTAAACTGTGCAGCAGTGAACATTCGTGTGCGTGTGTCCTTATAGTAGAACGATTTATAATCCTTTGGATATATACCCAGTAATGAGATTGCTGGGTCAAATGGAATTTCTATTTCTAGGTCCTTGAGGAATCACCACACTGTCTTCCACAATGGTTGAACTAATTTACACTCCCACCAACAGTGTAAAAGTGTTCCTGTTTCTCCACATCCTCTCCAGCATCTGTTGTCTCCAGATTTTTTAATAATCGCCATTCTAACTGGCGTGAGATGGTATCTCAATGTAGTTTTGATTTGCATTTCTCTAATGACCAGTGATGATGAGCATTTTTTCATATGTTTGTTGGCCTCATGTATGTCTTCTTTTGTAAAGTGTCTGTTCATATCCTTCGCTCACTTTTGAATGGGCTTGTTTTTTTCTTGTAAATCTGTTTTAGTTCTTCGTAAATTCTGGATATCAGCCCTTTGTTAGATGGGTAAACTGCAAAAAATTTTTCCCATTCTGTTGGTTGCTGATTCACTCTAATGACCGTTTCTTTTGCCGTGCAGAAGCTGTGAAGTTTGATTAGGTCCCATTTGTCTATTTTGGCTTTTGTTGCCAATGCTTTTGGTGTTTTGGTCATGAAATCCTTGCCTACGCCTATGTCCTGAATGGTTTTGCCAAGATTTTCTTCTAGGGTTTTTATGGTGTTAGGTCTTATGTTTAAGTCTTTAATCCATCTGGAGTTAATTTTAGTGTAAGGTGTCAGGAAGGGGTCCAGTTTCGGCTTTCTGCACATGGCTAGCCAGTTTTCTCAACACTATTTATTAAACAGGGAATCCTTTCCCCATTGCTTGTGTCAGGCAGGTCAAAGATCAGATGGTTGTAGCTATGTGGTGTTGCCTCCGAGGCCTCTGTTCTGTTCCATTGGTCTATATCTGTTTTGGTACCAGTACCATGCTGTTTTGATTACTGTAACCTTGTAGTATAGTTTGAAGTCCGGTAGTGTGATGCCTCCCGCTTTGTTCTTTTTGCTTAGAATTGACTAGGCTATGTGGGCTCTCTTTTGGTTCCATATGAAGTTTAAGGTGATTTTTTCCAGGTCTGTGAAGAAGGTCATTGGTAGCTTGATGGGGATAGTGTTGAACCTATAAATTACTTTGGGCAGTATGGCCATTTTCACGATACTGATTCTTCCTAACCATGAGCATGGAATGTTTCTCCATCTGTTTGTGTCCTCTCTTATTTCGTTGAGCAGTGGTTTGTAGTTCTCCTTGAAGAGGTCCTTTACATCCTTTGCTAGTTGTATTCCTAGGTATTTTATTCTCTTTGTAGCAATTGTGAATGTTCCTTCTTGATTTGGCTCTCTTTAAGTCTTTTATTGTTGTATAGGAATACTGGTGATTTTTGCACATTGATTTTTGTATCCTGAGACTTTGCTGAAGTTGCTTACCAGTTTCAGGAGATTTTGGGCTGAGATGATGGGGTCTTCTAGATATACAATCATGTCGTCCGCAAATAGAGACAATTTTACTTCCTTCTTTCCTATTTGAATACACTTTATTTCTTTTTCTTGCCTGATTTCTCTGGTTAGAACTTCCAGTACTACATTGAATAGGAGTGGTGAGAGAGGGCATCCTTGTCTCGTGCCAGATTTCAAAGGGAATGCTTCCAGTTTTTGCCTATTCAGTATGATGTTGGCTGTTGGTTTGTCGTAAATAGCTTTTATTATTTTGAGATATGTACTGTCAATACCTAGTTTATTGAGGGTTTTTAGCATAAAGGGCTATTGAATTTTGTCAAAGGTCTCTCTCTATCAATTGAGATAATCATGTGGTTTTTGTCTTTGGTTCTGTTTATGTGGTGAATTAAATTTATAGACTTGCATATGTTGAACCAGCCTTGCATCCCTGGGATGAATCCTACTTGATCATGGTGGATAAGCTTTTTGATGTCCTGTTACAATGGTTTGCCAGTATTTTGTTGAAGATTTTTGCATCTATGTTCATCATGGATATTGGCCTGAAGTTTTCTTCTCTCGTTGAGTCTCTGCCGGGTCTTGGTATCAGGATGATGTTGGTCTCATAAAATGATTTGGGAAGGATTCCCTCTTTTCGGATTATTTGGAATAGTTTCAGAAGGAATGATACCAGCTCCTCTTTGTATGTCTGGTAAAATTCGGCTGTGAACCCATCTGGACCTGGGCTTTTTTTGGGTGGCAGGCTCTTAATGGCTGCCTCAACTTCAGACCTTGTTATTGGTCTATTCAGGGTTTTGACTTCTTCCTGGTTTAGGTTTGGGAGGAGGCAAATGTCCAGGAATTTTCCATTTCTTCCAGGTTTACTAGTTTATGTACACAGAGTTGTTTGTAATAATCTCTGAGATGGTTTGAATTTCTGTGGAATCTGTGGTGATAGCTCCATTATCATTTTTTATTGCATCTATTTGGTTATTCTCTATTTTCTTTTTTATTAATCTGGCTAGTGGTCTATTTTGTTGATCTTTCCAAAAAAACAGCTCCTGGATTTATTGATTTTTTTTGAAGGTTTTTTGGTGTCTCTATCTTCAGTTCTGCCGAGATCTTAGTTATTTCTTGTCTTCTGCTAGGTTTTGAGTTTTTTTGATCTTGCTCCTCTAGCTGTTTCAATTTTGGCGATAGGGTGTTGATTTTGGATCTCTCCTTGCTTCTCATGTGGGCATTTATTGCTATATGTTTTCCTCTAGACACTGCTTTAAATGTGTCCCAGAGATTCTGGTATATTGTGTCTTCGTTCTTATTGTTTTCGAAGAACATCTTTATTTCTGCCTTCATTTCATTGTTTATCCAGTCAACATTCAAGAGCCAATTGTTCAGTTTCCATGAAGCTGGGCGGTTCTGAATTAGTTTCTGAATTCTGAGATCTAACTTGATTGCACTGTGGTCTGAGAGACTGTTATGATTTCCGTTCTTTTGCATTTGCTGAGGAGTGATTTACTTCCAATTATGTGGTCAATTTTAGGGTAGGTGTGATGTGGTGCTGAGAAGAATGTATATTCTGTGGATTTGGGGTGGAGAGTTCTGTAAATGTCTATTAGGTTTGCTTGTTCCAGGTCTGAGTTCAAGTCCTGGATATCCTTGTTAATTTTCTGTGTCGTTGATCTGTCTAATATTGACAGTGGAGTGTTAAAGTCTCCCACTATTATTGTGTGAGAGTCTAAGTCTCTTAGTAAGTCATTAAGAACTTGCCTTATGTATCTGGGTGCTCCTGTATTGGGTGCGGATCGTTAGCTCTTGTTGTATTGATCCTTTTACCATTATATAATGTCCTCCTTTGTCTCTTTTGATCTTTGTTGCTTTAAAGTCTATTTTATCAGAGATCAGAATTGCAACTCCTGCTTTTTTTTGCTCTCCATTTGCTTGGTAAATCTTCCTCCATCTCTTTATTTTGAGCCTTTATGTATCCTTGCATGTGAGATGGGTTTTGGCTTTTTATCCAATTTGCCAGTCTGTATCTTTTGATTGGGGCATTTAGTCCATTTACATTTAGGCTTAATATTGTTACGTGTGAATTTGATCCTGCTATTTTGATGGTAGCTGGCTGTTTTGCCCATTAGTTGATGCAGATTCTTGATTGTGTTGATGCTCTTTACCATTTGGTATGTTTTTGGAGTGGCTGGTACTGGTTGTTCCTTTCTATGTGTAGAGCCCCTTTCAGGAGCTCTTGTAAAGCAGGACTGGTGGTGATGAAATCTCTGAATACTTGCTTGTTTGCAACGGATTTTATTTTTCCTTCACTTACGAAGCTTAATTTGGCTGGATATGAAATTCTGGGTTGAAAGTTCGTTTCTTTTTCTATTATTGGTATAAAAGAGGCTTTCAATACCCATTTTTAGTCTGCATTTTAGCCTGGGCAATAAAGCAACACTTCCATTCTCTCTCCCTCTTCCTCTTTCTTCCTCTCCTTCATTCTTTATTTTTTTATTTTTTCTTTCTTTCTTTCTTTCTTTCTTTTTTAAAGAAAAAAAAAAAGAAGATGGGGTCGGCAGAAGATACAGGTCACAAACACCCCACTGATAAGACAGAATGCAGTGAAGAAGCTGGCCAAAACCCACCGAAACCAAGATGGGATGAAAGCAACCTCTGGTGGTCCTCACTGCTCATTATACATTAATTTTAATGCATTAACCTGCTAAAGACGTTCCCACCAGCACCGTGACAGTTTACAAATGCCATGGTAATGCTGGGAAGTTACTCTGTATGGTCTTAAAAAAAAAAAAAAGTTCTTTTCTTTAGGGATGTTGAATATTGGCCCCCACTCTCTTCTGGCTTGTAGGGTTTCTGCTGAGAGATTTGCTGTGAGTCTGATGGGCTTGCCTTTGTGGGTAACCCGACCTTTCTCTCTGGCTGCCCCTGGTGAATTTGACGATTATGTGCCTTGGGGTTGCTCTTCTTGAGGAATATCTTTGTGGTGGTCTCTGTATTTCCTGGACTTGAATATTGGCCTGCCTTGCTAGGTTGGGGAAGTTTTCCTGGATAATATCCTGAACAGTATTTTCCAGCTTGGATTCATTCTCTTCGTCTCATCCAGGTATACCTATCAAACGTAGATTAGGTCTTTTCACATAGTCCCACATTTCTTGGATACTTTGTTCATTCCTTTTTACCCTTTTTTCTCTAATCTTGCCTTCCTGTTTTATTTCATTGAGTTGATCTTCGACCTCTGATATCCTTTATTCTGCTTGGTCAATTCGGCTGTTGAAACTTGTGCATGCTTCACGAAGTTCTCGTGTTGTTTTTCAGCTCCATCAATTCACTTATATTCCTCTCTAAGTTGTCCACTCTCGTTAGCATTTCCTCAGATCTTTTTTCAAGGTTCTTAGTTTCTTTGCATTGTGTTAGAACATGCATTTCACAGAAATGCACACAGAAGTTTCTTATTACTCACCTTCTGAAGCCTGATTCTGTCATTTCATCACACCCATTCTCCATCCAGCCTTGTTCCCTTGCTGGTGAGGAGTTGTGATCCCTTGTAGGAGGAGAGTGTTCTGGTTTCGGGTGTTTTCATCTTTTTTGCTCTGGTTTCTTCCCATCTTTGTGGATTTATCCACCTGTTGTCTTTGTAGTTGCTGACTTTCAGATTGGGTCTCTGCGTGGACGTCCAGTTTGTTGATGATGAAGTTATTTCTGTTTCTTAGTTTTCCTTCTAACAATCTTGCCCCTCTGCTGTAGGAGTGCTGAGATCCACTCCAGGCCCTGCTTACCTGGGGATCACCTGCAGCAGCTGCATAAGAGTAAGGGTTGCTACCAGTTTCTTCTTCTTCTGTCTTTGTCTCAGAAGGATACCCACCAAATGTCAGTCTGATCTCTCCTTTATGAGGTGACTCTTTGAATATATGTGGGTCAGGGAGCTGCTTGAAGAGACAGTCTGTCCTTTATAGGAACTCAAGTTCTGAGCTGTGAGCTCCGTTGTTCATTCAGAGCTGCTGGGCAGGTACGTTTAGGTCTGCTGCAGCAGAACTCATAACCCCCTTTTTTCCCCAGGTGCTCGGTCCCAGGGAGTTAGGACTTTATGAGTTTCCATTGTGCTGCTGCCTTTTTTTCAGGGCTGCCCTGCCCAGCAAGGAGGCAGGCTAGTCACTGCCTGCAGAGGCTTTGCTGAGCTACTGTGGGCTCTGCCCAGCTGCCATGTGAACTTCCCTGCAGTCTTGTTTATATGGGTGTAGTTAGAACTGCCTCGGCAATGGTGGCCCACCTCTGTAATGGCAGGCTCTCTCTGTAACGGCAGGTTGCCTCAGCAATGGCTGGCTGCCTCAGCAATGGCCGACTACCTCCATAGTGGTGGAGTGCCTCGATAATGGCGGATGTCCCTCCCCCACAGAACTTGACCGTCCCGGGTTCAGCTGTGGTTGCTGTGAAACTCTCAACCCAGAGCATTTCCAATTGCTGGGTTTTTTTTGTTTGTTTGTTTTGTTTTTTGTGGGTGTGGGACCAGCTGAGCCTGATCACCTAGCTCCCTGCCTCACAGCCTTTTTTTTTTAGTTGAATGGTGGACTCTCTCCCAGGTGTTTGAGTCATCTGTTGAAAAGGCGCCGGGATCTGTGTGATTTCCTGTGTGGCGACTCGCTGCGCTGCTGAGATTTGTGGGGCTTTTTTTGCCCGGGAATCTCCTGGCCTGGCTCCCTGTTTCAGTCCCCTTTTTAATCAGATGAATGGGCGACTCTGCCTTCCCGGGGCTCTAATTGCCAGCTAAAAGGGCACCCGGACCCCACTGTATTTTGTACGGAGAACCGCCGCGCCGGCCAAAGGAACTGTGCTGGCAACCCGTGGGGCTCCTCCACCTGGGAATCTCCTGGTCTGTGGGTAGTAAAAATCCATCTGGAAATGCGGCGCTTTCACTTGGAGCTGCAATCCTGAGCTGCTCCTAGTTGGCCATCTTGGATCTTCCCTTGACTCTCTTTTTTATTTACTTGCCTTTAGATGTGGCCAGGATCTGGAACCCATATATATGGTACTATTGTTACAGTAAATAAATAAAAATGAGATTAATTTTTGTGTATTGAAAAGACCATGTTGACTCCTTAATTGGGCATATGAGTCTTTTCCAATCTTCTCTCCCCTCCTATACCTAATGCTGTACCACACTGGACCACTTTTGATAATGCCTCTTTGCTCTCTGTGTTCTTCTAAACTTCCTCTTTATCCCCATTTCCAGGCATATTGTCTCTCTGAGCCATCTTGGCTTAGAGGACAATGTATGTTTACAGCACACCGTAGTTTGTGTTATGGATGTTTACAGGATCAGGTCTTAGTTCTTTTTCTTTTCTTTTTTGAGACAGGGTCTTGCTGTGTCACCCAGGCTGGCATGTGGTGGCACAGTCTCTGCTCACTGCAACCTTTGCCTCCTGGGTTCAAGCATTCTTCCCACCTCAGCTTCATGAATAGCTGGGACTACAGGCATGTGCAACCACACCTAGTTAATGTTTTGTATTTTTTGTAGAAACAGGGTTTTGTCATGTTTCCCAGGCTGGTCTTGAATTCCTGGCCTCAAGCAATCCACCCATCCTAGCCTCCCAAAAGTTCTTTTTCCAAACTTCGAAACTTAATTTTGATTTAGTCCATGTCTAATCTGTTGCTCCTTGGGGTGCTCACTGTAGAGAGCAGTAAGTTGGCTAATGTTTATTAGGCAGTGAAGAATGAAGTGTGTAGCCTTAAGATATGTAGACTGTGCCAGGCAATGGCACATGCCTATAGTCTCAGCTACTTGGGAGGCTGAGGTGAGAGGAGCACTTGAGCCTAGAACTTTGAAGTCCAGCCTGGGCAACACAGTGAGACCTCTTCTCTGCAAATTGTAAATATTCGCATCTTAGCCTTTATGAAGTTGCTTTTGTGAGGCTGAGAATCATCTTAGAAATCTACGGTTGTGAAAAGGGCCTTGTGTGCCACTGGATTTAACAATTCTCAATGGAGCCACTCTAGAGAGCTTGGGAAAACAACCTTGTAGGATTGTGTATTTTGGTCTTCTTAACAGTTTGCAAAGGATACCAGTCTTTTGAAGAACTTGAGGCTGTTATGAGGCTCAAGTTGGTCCCTTTAAGGTCATCTTGCAGAGTTGATAAAACTGTAAATTCTCCTGGTCATGCTCATGCTTACTTGGATTTTGGTTGGCTAAACAAAGCGACATCAGGCCTGTTCTTGTTTTGTTTTGATGTGAACAGCTTATGAGATATTAAGTGCCAGTTTTTTTACTTGGTGTGTTTTTGTTTGTTTTCCCCAAGATAATTGAGGATGATAGAACTGATGAGGCAGGCTCCTCTTAAAAGACTCAATCTGTTGGCCAAGCACTGGTGGCTTACGCCTGCAATCCCAGCACGTTGGGAGGCCGAGGTGGGTGGGTCACGAAGTCAAGAGATCGAGACTATCCTGGCCAACATGATGAAACCTTGTCTCTACTAAAAATAGAAAAATTAGCCGGGCGGGGTGGTGGGTGCTTATAGTCCCAGCTACTTGGGAAGCTGAGGCAGGAGAATTGCTTGAACCTGGGAGGCAGAGGTTGCAGTAAGCCAAGATCGAGCCACTGCACTTCAGCCTGGTGACAGTGGGACTCTGTCTTAAGGAAAAACAAACAAAACTCTGTCAACCATTATTTCATTGCTTAGCTGGGCATTGAATGTGGAGAGTGAGGGAGACTAGAGTGAAGAATGGTACCTACATTTCTGCTTTGGGCATCGGGTGGATGGTATTATTTACCAAGATAGGGAACACCAAAAGAATAGTTTTTGTGTAAGAGTTCCTGATTTTGTTTATATATATATGTGTGTGTGTGTGTATATATATATATATATATACACACACACACATATATATATATATATACACACACACACATATATATATATATATACACACACACACACATATATATATACATATACATACACACACATTTACGTGTGTGTGTGTGTGTGTGTGTGTGTACGTGTATGAGTTCTTTTTTCATTCATTAATGGCTTATCCATCTTATCATGCCAGTTAACAAAGTTGTATGTCCTTGCAATGACCACATAGAATTCTATAACTTAATCAATTTGGGTGCTTTGCCATTCTTGGTACTTACCAGTATTTAATAATTAATGTTTTCAGATACAAAAATAGCAGCTACTGTATGCCATGCAAAATGCTTTACATATGTCATCAAAAAGTTTTTTTCCATTTCATAAATGGGAAAACTGAGGCATGGAGGTTAAGTAACTACGACATCACACAGCCAGTAAACAGCAGAAAAAAAATTTTAAACAGCTGTATTGACATAAATAAAATTTACATACCCTAAAGTTCACCTTTAATGTACAATTCATTGAGTATTAATTCAGTTGACTCTTGGACAATGCGGGAGTTAGGAGCACCAACCCCCACAGTCAAAAATCTGTGTATAGCTTTGACTCCCCTAAAACTTAATAGCTTACTGTTGACCAGAAGCCTTGCCAATAACATAAACAGCTGATCACATATTTTGTATGTTACATGTATTATATACTGTATTCTTAAAATGAAGTAAGCTAGAGAAAAGAAAATGTTGCTAGGAAAATCATAAAGAGAAAATATATTTACTGTTCATTAAGTGGAAGCGAATCATCATAAAGATCTTCACATTTGCCGTCTTTACGTTGAGCAGGCTGAGGAAGAGGAGGGATTGATTGGTCTTGCTGTGTATCTAGTTATGTATAACTATTTGCTATCTCAGGGGTGGCAGAGGTGGAAGGACGTGGAGGGGATGGAAGGAGAAGCAGGCACAGTCAGTGTAACTTTACAGAAATAATTCATAATTTCTGTGTCACTTTTTGCTTTTTCATTTCTGTAAAAATGTTTCTATACTGTACCAATCCTTCTTCCACCATTGGCTTTAGTTTCAGTGCCTGTATAATAGAAGGGTACATATTGTAAAAGAAGCCAAAAGCAGTCTTGAATAATTGGAACCCTTCTGCCAGATCATCAAATGTCAATTTGTTTTCTGACATTGGTACTTCAACATCATCTTCCTTGTCTGGCACTGGTTTGGAGCACTCATCTCTATCAAATTGTCTGTGTTAATTCCTTTGGTATGGTGCCTGTTAACTCTCGGTTTTCTCCAAGGTCCATGTAAACCTTCACTCTCAGTCTTTTTTGTCATATCTATAGTCTCTTTCATGATTTCCTGTATTGGCTCTGTGGTAAATCCTGTGAAGTCATGTATAACATCTGGAAACGGTTTTCTCTAGCAGGATTTTATGATTTGGGGCATGATGGCTTTCAGGGATTTTTCTGCAACAATGATGGCATTGTCAATGGTGTAATCTTTCCAGACTTTAATGATGTTCTCTCTATTGGGGTTCTCTTCCACAGCATTAATAATCCTTTCCATAGAGTAGCATGTGTAATGAACCTTAAAGTTCCTTACAACCCCTTAATCTGGAGGCCGACTTGCAGGTGTTGTACTTTGGGGCATGTATACCTCTTTGTTAAATTGTTAAATTCATAGCATTCTGTGTGGCCTGGGGCATTGTTCAATATTAAAAGAACTTCTGAGTACCTTGCTCATCATAAACACTCATTAAGTGTTTTACTATATAAGCAAGTCCCTTCCTGGCAAGGTACTTCCTGACTTCAGGGACAAGACATCAATGGAACCAATCCAGAAAAAGGGTTCTTGTTGTCCAGATCTTCTTCTTGTATAGCTGAAAGGCTGGCAGCTGGTGTTTATCTTTTTCCTTAAGGCCCAGATGCTAGCAGCTTTTTAGATAAAGGCAGTCCTAATCATAAACCTGACTATATTTGTAGAAAACTAGTATAAGTTAGTCTACCTCTTCTTGCCCTAAATCCTGGTGCTTGATTTGCTTCCTTAATAGTATCCTTGTTGGAATTTTTTCCAAGAATACTATGGTTATTTTTTTCTTACAGTTCTGAGTACTTAGCTCATAGTAATCACTATTATTTTAATGTATAAACAAGATACTTAAGTCCTTCCTACTTTATCTAACTCATAGTGTGGAGAGAAGGGGGTACAAAGTGTCATAAAGGAGTATAGAAAACCTAAATATCTTTTTTTCCCTATGTCTAGGAAGAAGAAGCAGGAAGGATAAAAGATTGCTGGGACAACCAGGAAGCACCTGCTCTCTCCACATGTAGCAATGCCAATATCTTTCGAAGGATAAATGCCATGTTGGATAATTCTCTGGATTTCAGTAGAGTCTGCACCACACCTGTAAACCGAGGAATTCATGATCATTTGCCAGGTGATTTAGATTTGAAAACTTGAATATGCTAGGGATCTGTACATATCGGCTTCTAGGTAGTGATGTAAGAGGTCTTCCTTGGAAAGCTTGTGAAGAATGATGTTGAGTTGATGGCAACACTTGGGTTTTTAATTTATGGATTGAATGCCTGTCTGGGTGAAGACTGCCTTTGGTTAGGATGTGTAAATCTACTTTATGATACATAGGAAGATTGGGGGGAAAAAGAACAGGCCACAGGTTGCAAGAGTATTTATATAAAGAGATATAATGTTAATCACATATGTCATAGATTTTCTGGTAGCCATATTAAAATTAAAATATAGATGAAATTAATATTTTATTTAGTCCAATATGCAATAGTATGGCAACATTTAATTAAAAAACTATTAATGAGATTTTTTTGTTTTACAGGCATATCTCATCATGGACATTTCAGGTGTTTAGTAGCTACTGCATTGGACAGTATAGCTCTGGACTGTTTACCAGCTCTTAAACCTGAGTCAGCACACATTTAGTTTTCATGATCTATTGGATACTCCAAGTAATAGTGGAGTTAAGAGGGCAGCATCTCCTGAAGTTGACTCTTTCCAAGGAGGTGCAGATGTCCTAGCGGTGTTTAATAATCTTTTGTGGGAGTTGCAACGCATTATAAGAATGTTGAAGTTTTTTTGTTTGAGTAATTTTATTTATTTTATATTTTCTTTCTTTCTTTTTTATTTTATTTTTTATTTTTTTTTGAGACAGAGTCTTGCTTGTCACCCAGGCTGCAGTGCAGTGGCGCAATCTTGGCTTGCTGCAACCTCCACCTCCTGGGTTCAAGCAATTCTCCTGCCTCAGCCTCACAAGTAGCTGGAATTACAGGTGCCCACCACCACGCCTGGCTAATTTGTTGTTTTTAGTAGAGACAAAGTTTCACCATGTTGGCCAGGCTAGTCTCAAACTCCTAACCTCAGGTGATCCACCTACCATGGCCTCCCAAAGTGCTGGGATTACAGGTGTGAGCTGCTGTGCCTGGCCTTTTTGAGTTATTTTAGATGAAAGAATATAATTTTTAATATTTAAAAATGGACCTTGAAAAAAATTAGCAACAATGGCAATTCTCAAAACAAAGACTGATAATTAGTCGACCCTTGAACAACATTATTTTGAACTGTGCAGGTCCACGTTTATGCACATGTTTTTCAAAGATGGAAAATACAGTATTCAAGGGATGTGAAACCTACATACATGGAGGGCTGACTTTTCTGGTATAAGTGGGTTCCTCAGGACCAACTGCAAGACTTGAGTATATGTGGATTTTGGTATACTCTAAGGGTCCTGGAACCAATTCTCTACATACACCAAAGGACAACTACTGTTTGTAGTTGTAAATTCTTTCATTTATTTTTTAGCTTGGGCTTGGAAATAATTCCCACAACAATGCAGCAGTATGTGAGCATTAAATATCTTAATGTTTGAGGGAGAGGCATATTAAGGGAGAAACTAACTTGTGGCATTTGTTTCTGTTGTACAGGAAAGCAAATGAGAGAAGGGTATACTTGGGGTTGTGGGTAGTTTTTGTCTCTTCTGACTTCTACAAAAGAAAAATGTAAGTCATGAGCTAGTCCAATTCTCTTTTAAGTTACACTGAGTTAAAAATTCAGGGAGTTGCTGGGCGCGGTGGCTCACGTGTGTAATCCCAGCACTTTGGGAGGCTGAGGCGGGCAGATCACGAGGTCAAGAGATGGAGACCATCCTGGCCAACATGGTGAAACCCCATCACTACTAAAAACACACACACATAAAAATTAGCTGGGCGTGGTGGCGTGCGCCTGTAGTCTCAGCTACTCGGGAGGCTGAGGCAGGAGAATTGCTTGAACCCAGGAGGCAGAGGCTGCAGTGAGCCGAGATTGCACCACTGCACTCCAGCCTGGTGCCTGGCGACGAAATGAGACTCTGTCTTTAAAAAAAAAAAAAAAAAAAATTCAGGGAGTCATCTCTTAATTCTAATAAATGCTCTGTTTTTCTCCTTTGAGAAAAGTGCATGTATTGTGTCCCAGTAAGAATGACAGGCCAGATGTGGTGACTTAACCCCTGTAATTAAGGCTGGAGCAGTTGGGCCACTTGAAGCCAGGAGTTCGAGACCAGCCTGGGCAACATGTTGAAACCCCATCTACAAAAAAATAGAAAAATTGACCAGATGTGATGGTGTGCACCTAGTCACAGCTACTTGGAGGGTGGGGTGGGATGATCACTTGAGCCTGGGAGGTCGAGGCTGCAGTGAAAGTGGTCGTGTCACTATACTACAGCCTGGGTGACTTGCCGCCACCCCCGCCCCCTCCAAGAAAAAAAGCATAACAGTTAACAAGTCAGCAATGGCTTAACTCACTGAGTTGCTTCAGAGATGCCGGAAACTTTTCTAGTTTATAGGAAAATATTTTTAGCTAATACTAGGTGTTGGACTGTCTAAGGGAAATGACCCATGATTTGATGGGAGAGCAGCTTTCAGGAGTGTATGTTTGCAACTGTCCAGGAAGCCCAGTGACTTCTCTGGTAAAACGGAAGGGTCTGGTGAGGGTGTTGTTACCGTATACTCTGCCCAGGGACAGTAGCCAAACTACCAGGTGTAGACTTCTAGGCTCTTCAGATCCTTCACAGCCTCTTAGAACCTGCTAAGAAGAACAGGAGGAAGATCTTGAGGAAACTGGGAAACCTGGGTTCTAAGTTTGACCCTGGGCAGTGAGATAGAGGTCAGATTGCTCAGCTGTAGGACAGAATGGTACCTGCTCAACCTGCCTCACAGGTTTCTTATGGCGCTCAGATGTTAAGACAATACTGCATATTTAAGGGAACTCATGGAATTATAGGAAAGGTTCCTGTCAAAGGTAGCGGATGTCCTTGAACCCTTCACATATCCCTAACCCCTCTCTTGTGTGGTCAGCTCTCTCTGCTTTCTACCTGCGATTCAGTTCAGGGTCGTGGGCCTGTATTGAGTGGTGAAACAAGGATGCCTGGCTTACTGCAGAGAGCACTTTACCTGTGTTTTCCAGCAAAAATACCAACCTTGTGATTAATGAGAAAGTAAACTAGCATATATATTTTTCTGTGAAGAACCTTAAGAAATAACCCAAACTTGTAGCTTCTGATCAAAAGTAATTTTGTTACTTGAAGAAAATAATCAGAATTATGAGAACCTGAGATTATTTATGGACAGCATTATAGCTAGGAACAATTTGGCAACAGAATGTTAAGTAAATGGTAGGAAAGCCATATCATGGAATATCATTTACCATTAAATATAATATTTATAGAATAGTACTTAATGGCAAAGAAAGATAACTACAGTATCTGAAAATGAAAAAAGCAAAGTGTAAGACAGATGTAAAAAAGCAAAATGTAAAAAAGCAGTGTAAAAAGAATGGCCTTAATCATACATGTACGGAAAAACACTAGAATGATACAGATGTGAGAGTGAAGGTGGGTAATACAGAAAAAAATTACGGGTAATTTTTTTTTCTTTAGACCGAATCTCGCTCTGTTGTCCAGACTGGAGTGCAGTGGTGTGATTTCGGCTCACTGCAATGTACAACTCCCGGGTTCAAGGGATTCTCCTGCCTCAGTCTCCTGAGGAGATGGGATTACAGGTGTGCACCACCACACCCAGCTGATTTTTGTATTTTTAGTAGAGATGGCATTTCACCACATTGGCCAGGCTGGTCTTGAACTCCTGATCTCAAGTGATCCACCTACTTTGGCCTCCCAAAGTGCTGGGATTAAAGGCATGAGCCACTGTACCTGGCTGAGTAATTTTTTTCGGTATACTTTTCCCTACTAGTTCTTCTATAACAAACATTTTATAATAAATTTTCAAATTTCAAAGTGTTTCACAGTGCTAGTTGCATGCATAACCCAGGTGATAAAGCATCATTGGAAAAGTGCTGTGACAGGGTCAGGGAGAGGTTGCTTTGGTTAGGAAACTAGGAAACACTTCTGGTTAAGGCAGCATTTGAAATAGGCTTACAAAAGAATTAAAATTACTTTAGTCTTAACTGAATGTTGAGTAGATTTTTGTTTCTGTTGCCCGAGAATTGGCCATTAGGGCCCAAAGCTGAGAATGAAGAGCTCTTAAGTGACCTGTGGTATAATGAGAATCTCTAAGAGGTGGGATCAGATACCTCCTGCCAGGGCCAAAGGGTCACAGTACTGTCCCTGCTACCACCAACATTAGCTCAGCCCTTCCCTGGTCTATAAAGAGGATCACATAAGGAGGGTAGTATTTGAAGTGATTACTTCCATGTTAGTGGAGGAGGGTGGGGTAGAATGCGGCTTTGTTGTTCAAACCAGGCAAGAGGGTCTTCCAAGAGAAGTATATGTATAGATGGAGAGTGCTTCCAAAAAAGAAGACAAGGTTGAGCATGTGATTAGACAGCACACTTGCTGTCTTTCCCTGACTGAATGGAGATTAATGAGAAATTAAGAGATATGGGCTGGGTACAGTGGCTCACACCTGTAATCCCAGCACTTTGGGAGGCTGAGGCAGGTGGATCACTTTAGGTCAGGAGTTCAAGACCAGCCTGACCAACATGGTGAAACCTTGTCTATTAAAAATGCAAAAATTAACTGGGCATGGTGGTGTGTGCCTGTAGTCCCAACTACTCGGGAGGCTGAGACAGGAGAATTGCTTGAACCCAGGAGTTGGAGGTCGCAGTGAGCTGAGATCTCACCACCACACTCCAGCCTCGGTGACAGAGTGAGATTCTGGAGAGAGATGTGGTAGGGCAGGGAAAAAGACAGTAGCTAGAGCATCTGAATTCCCTGTTTATATACAAGGAAGTTGGTTTAAGAAAGTTGTGACTTGCTCAGGTTTTGCAAAGGCCTGAGCTTTTGGGCTAGTACCCAACCAAGAAGGCCCTTGTTGCGTGATGGATGGTGGGAGCTAGAGTAGGGCTGGGAGGTCAGGCCAGAGCTGGATTTCCTCCCCCAACAACTGTCTAGTGGAGATGAGAGGGATGCCTGCCACCTAGAGGGCCCTTTCTGCATTCCCTAGTCCTTTAAGCCATAGATCTTTTGGAATATGTGAGGAATGCAGAAAATGAGCTGCAAATGGACATGTGATTTAACCATTAATGAATGGAGTTTTTAGTAACAGTGTATGTAAAGATCTGAAAAGTGGTGAAACATCATTAAGGGACATCTTAACTGCTATGTAGGTAGGGAGACTTAATATTTAATATGCCTGGCAACAATGATTGGAGGAAAAATTTAATGTTAACTCACTGAGATGCCATTTCTCAGTAACCAGTTAAAATAGCTTGGATGCTTAGAAAGGAATCGATTAGCCAAAGCAGTTCAAAGTAAGGTAGAGAACTGATATGTTGATTTAACAGTTTTTAAAAATTGAAATATAATACACATATACAGGAAAGTACATGCTGTATCACATGTGAAGAGCTCCAACTTTCCCAAACTGAACACAATCATGTAACCAACTCCCAGACCTAATTAGACTGTTAACTTTTAATGTAGGACCAAAGAATTGTATAGTTGTAGCCTGATGGTGGATTTTTTTTTTTTTTTTTTTTTTTTTTTTTT
>NW_016107610.1:2214114-2218069 GCF_001604975.1 Cebus imitator
TTTTTTTTGTGGAGAGTCTTGCTCTTGTTGCCTAGGCCAGAGTGCAATGGCGTGATCTCTGCTCGCTGCAACCTCCACCTCCCGGGTTCAAGCGATTTTCCTGGCTCAGTCTCCCAAGTTGCTGGGATTACAGGCATGAACCACCATGCCCGGACAAGTTTTGTATTTTTAGTAGAGACAGGGTTTCACCATATTGGTCAGATTGGTCTCAAACTCTGGACCTCAGGTGATCTGCCCACCTTGGCCTCCCAAAGTGCTGAGATTACAGGCATGAGCCACCACGCGTGGCCTAGCTGTGAGTTTCATCCATGTTACAACTGGTGGTTGTGGGTCATTCATTCCTGTTGCTGTACAGTATTCCATTGTATGAATGTATCAATGGATATTCATTATACTGTTAATAGGCATTTGAGTTGTTTCCAGTTCGAGGCCATTGTGAATAGTGCTGCTGTTATCTTTTGGTGAGTTAATTTCTCTTGGGTTTCTTCCTAGGAGAGAGGTTGTTGGGTCAGAGGGTATACATATGTTCATCTTTGAGATACAGCCAGTTTTTTCCCAGTGGTTATACCAGTTTACACTTTAAGTAGTGTGTGATGGTTTGGGTGGTTCCGTATCCTCATCAATAATTGTATTGTCTTTCATTTTAGCCATTTGGGGGAGTATATAGCAATATCTGTTGCGGTTTTAATTTTCATTTTCTTGGTGACTAATGAAATTGAGCAAATTTTCATGTTTATTGGCCTTTGGATATCCTCTTTCTTGAAGTGTCTCTTCAGGCCTTATACTCATTTTTCTTAGGGTTATCTATCTTTTTCTTGTTTGCATATAGCAGTTCTTTATATAGGCCACTTATGAGTTCTGTATCTGAAATATGTATTACTTTCTTTGAGTCTGAGGTTGGCCTTTGTACTTTTTTCATTTTTTATTTACATATATATATATATTTTATTGCATTTTAGGTTTTGAGGTGCATGTGAAGAACATGCAGGATTGTTGCATAGGTACATACATGGCAATGTAGTTTGCTGCCTCCATTCCAGTCACCTATATCTGGCATTTCTCCCCATGTTATCCCTCCCCAACTCCCTGCCCCCCACTGTCCCTCCTCTAGTCCCCCTCCACAGACCCCAGTGTGTGATGCATCCCTCCCTGTGTCCATGTGTTCTCATTGTTCAGCCCCTGCCTATGAGCGAGAACATGAGGTGCTTGATTCTCTGTTCCTGTGTCAGTTTGCTGAGAATGATGGTTTCCAGGTTCATCCATGTCCCTACAAAGGACACGAACTCATCATTTTTTATGGCTGCATAGTATTCCATGGTGTATGTATGCCACATTTTTCCTGTCCAGTCTATCATCGATGGGCATTTGGGTTATTTCCAAGTCTTTGCTATTGTAATCAGTGCTGCAGTAAACATTCATGTGCATGTGTCCTTATAATAGAATGATTTATAATCCTTTGGATATATACCCAATAATGGAATTGCTGGGTCAAATGGGATTTCTATTTCTAGGTCCTTGAGGAATCGCCACACTATTTTCCACAATGGTTGAACTAATTTACACTCCCACCAACAGTGTAAAAGTGTTCCTATTTCTCCACATCCTCTCCAGCATCTGTAGTCTCCAAATTTTTAATGATTCCCATTCTAACTGGCATGAGATGGTATCTCAATGTGGTTTTGATTTGCATTTCTCTAATGACCAGTGATGATGAGCAATTTTTCATGTTTGTTGGCCTCATATATGTTGTCTTTTGTAAAGTGTCTGTTCATATCCTTCGCCCACTTTTGAATGGGCCTGTTTTTTTCTTGTAAATCTGTTATAGTACTTTGTAGATTTTGGATGTAAGTCCTTTGTAAGATGGGTAGATTGCAAAATTTTTTTCCCATTTTGTTGGTTGCTGGTTCACGCTAATGATTGTTTCTTTTGCTGTGCAGAAGCTCTGGAGTTGAATTAGATCCCATTTGTCTAGTTTGGCTTTTGTTGCCAGTACTTTTTGGTGTTTTAGTCATGAAGTCCTTGCCTGTGCCTATGTCCTGGATGGTTTTGCCTAGGTTTTCTTCTAGGGTTTTTATGGTGTTAGGTCTTATGTTTAAGTATTTAATCCATCTGGAGTTAATTTTAGTGTAATGTGTCAGGAAGGGATCCAGTTTCTGCTTTCTGCGCATGGCTAGCCAGCTTTCCCATTACCATTTATTAAACAGGGCATCTGTTCCCCATTGCTTGTTTTTGTGTGGTTTGTCAAAGATCAAATGGTTGTAGATGTGTGGCATTGCCTCTGAGGCCTCTTTTCTGTTCACTTGGCTTATATCTCTGTTTTGGTACCAGTACCATGCTGTTTTGATTACTGTAGCCTTGTAGTGTAGTTTGAAGTCTGGTAGTGTGATGCCTCCCACTTTGTTCTTTTTGCTTAGAATTGACTTGGCTATGTGGGCTCTCTTTTGGTTCCATAAGAAGTTTAAGGTGGTTTTTTCCAGATCTGTGAAAAAGGTCATTGGTAGCTTGATGGGGATAGTGTTGAACCTATAAATTACTTTGGGCAGTATGGCCATTTTCACGATACTGATTCTTCCTAACCATGAGCATGGAATGTTTCTCCATCTGTTTGTGTCCTCTCTTATTTCGTTGAGCAGTGGTTTGTAGTTCTCCTTGAAGAGGTCCTTTACATCCTTTGCTAGTTGTATTCCTAGGTATTTTATTCTCTTTGTAGCAATTGTGAATGTTCCTTCTTGATTTGGCTCTCTTTAAGTCTTTTATTGTTGTATAGGAATGCTGGTGATTTTTGCACATTGATTTTTGTATCCTGAGGCTTTCCTGACGTTGCTTATCAGTTTCAGGAGATTTTGGGCTGAGACGATAGGGTCTTCTAGATATACAATCATGTTGTCTGCAACTAGAGACAATTTGACTTCCTTCTTTCCTAATTGAATATCCTTTATTTCTTTTTCTTGCTTGATTGCTCTGGCTAGAACTTCCAATATCATATTGAATAGGAGTGGTGAGAGAGGGCATCCTTGTCTCGTGCCAGATTTCAAAGGGAATGCTTTCAGTTTTTGCCCATTCAGTGTGATATTGCCTGTGGGTTTGTGGTAAATAGCTTTTATTATTTTGAGATATGTTCTGTCAATACCTAGTTTATTGGGAGTTTTTAGCATAAAGGGCTGTTGAATTTTGTCAAAGGCCTCTCTGTATCAATTGAGATAATCATGTGGTTTTTGTCTTTGGTTCTGTTTATATGGTGAATTACATTTATAGACTTATGTATGTTGAACCAGCCCTGCATCCCTGGGATGAAGCCTACTTGATCGTGATGGATAAGCTTTTAGATGTGCTGTTGCAATTGGTTTGCCAGTATTTTATTGAAGATTTTTGCGTCTGTGTTCTTCATGGATATTGGCCTGAAGTTTTCTTTTCTCGTTGAGCCTCTGCCGAGTTTTGGTATCAGGATGATGTTGGTCTCATAAAAAGATTTGGGGAGGATTCCCTCATGTTGGATTGTTCAGAATAGCTTCAGAAGGAGTGGTAGCAGCTCCTCTTTGTATGTCTGGTAGAATTTGGCTGTGAACCCATCTGGACCTGGGCTTTTTTTGGTTGGTAGGCTATTAATTGCCTCAACTACAGCCCTTGTTATTATCGGTCTATTCAGGGTTTTGACCTCTTCCTGGTTTGGGCTTGGGAGGATGTACGTGTCCAGAAATTTATCCATTTCTTCCAGGTTTACTGGTTTATGTGCATAGAGTTGTTTGTAGTAATCTCTGATGGTGGCTTGTATTCCCATGGAATCTGTGGTGATATCCCCTTTATCGTTTTTTATTGCTTCTATTTGATTATTCCTTGCCTTTTTATTAATCTGGCTAGTGGTCTATGTTGTTGATCTTGTCAAAAAACCAGCTCCTGGATTTATTTATTTTTTTTGAAGGGTTTTTTGTGTCTCTATCTCCTTCAGTTCTGCTCT
>NW_016107610.1:2218225-2227082 GCF_001604975.1 Cebus imitator
TCCTTGCTTCTCATGTGGGCATTTATTGCTATAAATTTTCTTCTAGACACTGCTTTAAATGTGTCCCAGAGATTCTGGTATGTTGTGTCTTCGTTCTTGTTGTTTTCGAAGAACATCTTTATTTCTGCCTTCATTTCATTGTTTATCCAGTCAACATTCAGGAGCCAGTTGTTCAGTTTCCGTGAAGTTGTGCAGTTCTGAGTAAGTTTCTGAATTCTTAGTTCTAATTTGATTGCACTGTGGTCTGAGAGACTGTTGTGATTTCCATTCCTTTGCATTTACTGAGAAGTGATTTCGTTCCAATTATGTGGTCAGTTTTAGAGTAGGTGTGATTTGGTGCTGAGAAGAATGTATTTTCTGTGGATTTGGGGTGGAGAGTTTTGTAAATGTCTATTAGGTTTGCTTGGTGCAGATCTGAGTTCAAGTCCTGGATATCCTTGTTAATTTTCTGTGTCATTGATCTGTCTAATATTGACAGTGGAGTGTTAAAGTCTCCCACTATTATTGTGTGGGAGTCTAAGTCTCTTAGTAAGTTGTTAAGAACTTGCTTTATGTATCTGGGTGCTCCTGTATTGGGTGTGTATAATTTAGGATCGTTAGCTCTTCTTGTTGCATTGATCCTTTTACCATTATGTAATGTTCTTTGTCTGTTTTGATCTTTGTTGGTTTAAAGTCTATTTTATCAGAGACTAGGATTGCAACTCCTGCTTTTTTTTACTCTCCATTTGCTTGGTACATCTTCCTCCATCTCCCTATTTTGAGCCTATGTGTATCCTTGCATGTGAGATGGGTTTCCTGGATATAGCACACTGATGGGTTTTGACTTTTTATCCAATTTGCCAGTCTGTGTCTTTTGATTGGGGCATTTAGCCCATTTATATTTAAGGTTAGTATTGTTATGTGTGAGTTTGATCCTGCCATTTTGATGCTAGCTGGTTGTTTTGCCTGTCAGTTGATGCATTTTCTTCATTGTGTCGATGCTCTTTACCATTTGGTACATTTTTGGAGTGGCTGGTACTGGTTGTTCCTTTCTATGTTTAGTGCTGCTTTCAGGAGCTCTTGTAAAGCAGGCCTGGTGGTAATGGAATCCCTGAGCAATTGCTTGTTCATAAAGGATTTTATTTCTCCTCCATTTATGAAACTTAGTTTGGCTGGATATGAAATTCTAGGTTGAAAGTTGTTTTCTTTAAGGATGTTGAATATTGGCCCCCACTCTCTTCTGGCCCCCAATCTCTTCAGCAGATTCTGAGAGATCTGCTGTGTGTCCGATGGGTTTCCCTTTGTGGGTAACCCGACCACCTTTCTCTCTGGCTGCCCTTGGCATTTTTTCCTTCATTTCAACCCTGGTGCATCTGATGATTATGTGCCTTGGGGTTGCTCTTCATGAGGAATATATTTGTGGTGTTCTCTGTATTTCCTGGACTTGAATGTTGGCCTGCCTTGCTAGGTTGGGGAAGTTTTCCTGGATAATATCCTGAAGAGTGTTTTCCAGCTTGGATTCATTCTCTCCATCACATTCAGGTATATCTATCAAATGTAGTTTAGGTCTTTTCACATAATCCCATATTTCTTGGAGGCTTTGTTCATTTCTTTTTACTCTTCTTTCTCTTATCTTGCCTTCTTATTTCATTTCATTGAGTTGATCTTCAGTCTCTGATATCCTTTCTTCCACTTGGTCAGTTCCGCTATTGAAACTTGTGCATGCTTCATGAATTTCTCATGATGTGTTTTTCAGCTCCATTAATTCATTTATATTCCTCTCTAAGCTGTTAATTCTCATTAGCATTTCGTCAGACCTGTTTTCAAGGTTCTTAGTTTCTTTGCATTGGGTTAGAAAATGATCTTTTAGCTCAGAGAAGTTTGTTATTACCCAACTTCTGAAGCCTGTTTCTGTCAATTCATCACACTCATTCTCCATGGAGCCGTATTCCCTTGCTGTTGAGGAGTTGTGATCCCTTGCAGGAAGAGAGGCATTCTGGTTTTGGGTATTTTCATCCTTTTTGCACTGGTTTCTTCCCATATTTGTGGATTTGTCTACCTGTGGTCTTTGTGGTTGGTGACTTTCAGTTGGGGTCTCTGAGTGAACGTCCTTTTTGTTGCTGATGAAGTTATTTCTTTCTGTTTCTTAGTTTTCCTTCTAACAGTCAGGCCACTCTGCTGTACGAGTGCTGGAGGTCCACTCCAGACCCTGCTTGCCTCGGGATCACCTGTAGCAGCCACAGAACAGTAAGGGTTGCTGCCAGTTTCTTCTTCTGTTATCTTTGTCCGGGAAGAATACCCACCAGATGTCAGCCTGAGCTCTCCTTTAGGCGATGTCTCTTTGGTTATATGGGGGTTGAGGAGCTGCTTGAAGAGACAGCCTGTCCCTTATAGGAGCTCAGGTGCTGAGCTGTGAGCTGCATTGTTCTGTTCAGATCTGCTGGACAGGTATGTTTAAATCTGCTGCTGCAGAACTCATAACTGCCTTCTTTTCCCAGGTGCTCTGTCCCGGGAAGGTGGGGCTTTATTATAAGTCCCTGTCATTCTGCTGCCTTATTTCAGAGATGCCCTGCCCAACGAGGAGGTGGCCTAGTCACAGTCTGCCAGCAGACGCGTTGCTGAGATGCTGTGGGCTCTGTCCAGCTGCTGTGTGAACTTCCTTGCAGTTTTGTTTATAGGGGTATAGTTAGAACTGCCTCGCTAATGGTGGTCTGCCTCGCTAATGGCGGTCTGCCTTGGTAATAGTGGTCTGCCTTAGTAATGGTGGACACCCTTCCCCCCACAGAGCTGGACTGTCCCTGGTCCAGCTGTGCTTGCTGTGAAACTCTCAATCCATACCGTTTCAGGTTGCTAGTCTTTATGGGGGTAGGACCATCACCTGGCTCCCTATTTCAGCATCCCCCCCCCTTTTTTTTTTTTTTTTTTTTTTCAGTTGAACGAGTGACTCTGTCTCCCAGGCGTTCCAGTTGCCATTTGAAATGGCTCCCGGATTTGTGTGAATTTTTGTGTGGATACCCATTGTGCCGGCTGAAACAGCTGCGCGGGACTCATGGTGCTTTTCCGCCTGGGAATCTCCTGGTCTGTGGGCAGTAAAAATTCGTTTGGAAATGTGGTGATCACTCAACCTTCTGTGTTTCCATTGGGAACTGCAATCCAGAACTGTTCCTATTTTGCCATCTTGGGTCCTCCCCAGGTTCAAGCTGCCTTTGTACTCTTAATTGATATCTTATGAATAACAGAAAACTTAAATTGTAATTAAGTGTCATTTACTGACTTTATTCCATTATTCTTAATGCTTTGTGGCCTGTTTAAGAAATGTTTGCCTTTTCCATGGTCATGAAGGTGGTATAATGCTGTCTCTTTTCAAAAGTTGTTTTACCTTTCACACTTAGATTTATAACCCATCCGGAATTTTGTTTTGTACGTGGTGTAAGCTAGAGGGGCAAGATTAATTTTGTTCTGTATGAATATCCAGTTGACTCAGCATCATTTTGGTGAAAGAAAATTCTTTTAAATTGTATTGCTATGTCACCTTTCTCATAAATCAGGTATCTGTAATATATGTGCAGATCTGTTTCTGGATACTTGCTTCTGTTCCATTGATCTATTTATCTGTCCTTCTGTCTTAATTATTGTAGCTTTTTAATTGGCATTGATAGTTGGTAGTGAAGTCCTTCAACTTTGTCTTTTTGGATTCTTGGCTTTTTTTTTTTTTGGATCTTCACATTTCCATATAAATTTTAGATACAGCTCATCAGTCCAAGCTCCCCACACCCCATATACACAAAGTTGTACTGGGATTTTGATTAGGATTGCATTTTGTCTATGAATCAATTTCTGGATGATGGATATGTTAACAAGTCTTCCAGTTCAAGAAGCTGGCATATCCCTTTGTTTATCTGGTCTTTAAAAATTTTCTCAGTGTTTGTAGATGTCTTGCACATTCTTTAAGTTAGATTTTAATGAGTGTTTAAGGCTACTGTAAAGGAGGGTTTTGTTGTTGTTGTTGTTGTTTTTTTAGTGCCATTTTCTGTGTGTTTGCTGCTGTGACAGCCCTATCTAGTGTGGGCTCCAGAAGTAGATATTCCAGGTTTTGGACATTTGAGTCCCTCTTATGTGCAAATTGTTTATGGTATCCTGTCTTCTAAATAGTCCATAGTTTTGAGATGTGAGTTAGTTTTATTGCTTTAGTTCATCTGTGAGTTTTGGAGGCTATATGGAGAGATTTGGATCTAGGCAACTGCCAATTTCCTGTAGGAACCAGGAAGTCTGATCTTACCGATCTTGTTTGAAAAATATATATACATATTCTCTCTCATACATACATATGTATTGTGCATTTGTCAGTGTGTATATGAGAGTATACATATGTGTATGTATACATGTGTGTATACATCATATATACTGACAAAACATGCACCAAAAGTGAACGTTTTGCCTCTTAGAGTGTCTAAAATTGAGAAGACTGACCTTACCAAGAATTGGCAAGGATGTTGAATGACTGAAACTGTCAAACTCAGCTCACTGTAACCTCTGCCTCCCAGGTTCAAGTGATTCTTCTGCCTCAGCTTCCCAAGTATCTGGGATTACAGGCACCCACCACCACTCCCAGCTAATTTTTGTATTTTTAGTATAGACGGGGTTTCACCATGTTGGCCATGCTGGTTAAAAAATTTAAAAGCAAAAGCCCTATAAAAGCAAATATATGCACTTAAATCCTACCATTCAGAGATAACTATATTTACAAAGGGTAACAGTTAAGATATTGATATGCTTGATTCAGACCTTTATTCAGACAGTAAAATAAAAATTTTATACTTGAGTATACTCTTGCCCTCATTTTCCTAGAGATAGCACTCTTGAAGTTGGTCTGTTTCCTTTCCATCTGTTTTTTTGTGCTTCTCTGTGTATGTCCACAAACATCACTTTACCTATAAAAAGGTAAAACGTAAATAAAACATACACTGAGGAAATGTACAATTAAAGTATATAACTGGATAAATTGTCAAAAAACAAATACACTCATGCTCAAAAGCTCAAATCAAGAAATAGAATTCCAGAACCTAAGAAGACCCCTCAGGCCCCTCCTAATTGTCATATGTTTTAAATCTTTAGGCAAAGAATATGACATTATCTCCCTGGTATTTGCTTTTTTTCCATGTATCATATTTATAATGTGTATATATTGATATTTATAAGTAAAATCAGTACATTTTAATTGCTTTGTAGTAATATTTTACATATATATAACATTTATCCCTCTACTGGTAAGTGTTTAGGTATATATTTTTTGCTATATTTAAGGTAAATGTTTAGGCATATACATTTTTGCTATTATAAACAGTATTTTGGTGAACATCCTTGTTTATGTCTCCTGTGCACACATCACAAGAGTTTCCTTGAGTATATACCTAGAAGTGAATTGCAGAGTTTGGTATACTGTCTTCACACTTCAAGTTGCTGGGTACTTTTTCAAAATGGGTGTACCAGTTTATAATCCTGGTAGGATTTCATGAGTTTTGCAGTCACATTCCTTATAGACTCTAGGTATTGTCATACTTCAAAATTCCAGTTGATATAGCTATAAATCAAACTTGATTTTGTTTTCTTTATATTGTAAAATACATTCTGAAGTTAAAATAATACGTGTAGCATATGTGAGCTGGCATCAACCCAGAGAAAGTTTCTAAATTGTGTCCCAGGGGTCTTATCCTTTATGTCATTCTGTCTGATGTTTCTTCACATTCCATGCATATTATATAATTAAAATCATTGATTTAGATGAAGTCATGCAATGAGTGCTCTTCTGCTACATTGTTGGCAACTAAATTGACTTTGTCTTCCTAGAAAATTTCTTTTATTCAAGGTTGGCTTGGTTGCCACTTCAGAAACTTTCTCACACTGTCCTGCCTCCTGTGTTCTGTAGTCTGCCAATCCGTGAGATGAAGCAAGGTCCTCCTTGACTCTTCCTGTTTGTGGTTCCACCATGTGGTGTTGTAAGCATATACATTCTTAAAATGGGAGGATAGGGTATAGTTTTGAAAAACATTGGTTGTCCGTTTCATAATAAACCCACACAAAGGTAGGGTACAGGCTCTGGATGTAGATGACCCAAGAACAAATTCTGGTTGTGCTGCTTACTTGCTGTGACCTTGGCTTACACTCTTGAGTTTAAATTTCCTCTTCAGACATATAGGTAGTAGTAGTACTCATTTGTAGGGGTTTTGTGAAGCTTAAATAATATTTGTATTGAATACTACTTACAATGATGCACATAACTGCACTTACTAAATGGTGATAGTGATTGTGATAGTGTGGGTATATAAAGATGAAGTTGTGAGAGCATTACTGAGGTTTTATATGTATTTATATATACAGACACACACCACACACACACACACACACACACACACACACACACACACACAAAAATATATACTTACATTAAGAGTTGAACTAGGTTTTCTGTTTAGACTGAAAGTCTCGAAGAATACTTAAGGACTAGGTCTTAAATTTGCGTTTCATTTCTTTTAATTTCCTTTTTTTTAAAAAAAGAAAAAAAAAAGATCTTTTGAAATCCTTGGATTTCCAATCCTCACTGTTGGGCCTTGTGCATGTTATGTGACATTATACAATTGCTTAATGAATACATTGTCTCAAACTGGGTCCCTAAGCTGAAAAAGGCCCTCATTTTATGTTCAAATTGTGCTCCCCTAACATTTGGTACTGATAGTATCTAGGAATTTACTTGCAGTTTTGTGTGTGTGTATGTGTACACAGTCAGTGTTTATTTAGACTTTAGTAATTTTTACTGATTACTTAGATTATCATTGTGTTTTGTTTAATTCTTGGACTAGCTTGCTGGACTTTTCCAAAATGTTAAATATAGAATATATGGAAACTTGAATAAAACACCAGTATATTTTAATCATTTATTCAGCAGACACCCACATAACCACTACCTAGATCAAAAAATAGAATATTACAGCTGAGTACAGTGGCTCATGCCTGTAATCCCAGTAATCCCAGCACTTTGGGAGGTTAAGGTGGGAAGAACCCTTGAGCCCAGGAGTTGGAGGCTTCAGTGAGCTATGTTGATGCTGCTATACTCCAGTTTGAGAGCAAGACCCTGTCTGTAAAAAACCATATTTTTATATGGTTGTATATTTTTGTTTTTATTTTTTTGTCCCCTCACCTCCTTTTTAAATTATACTTTAAGTTCTGGGGTACATGCGTAGAACGTGCAGGTTTGTTACGTAGGTATACACGTGCCATGGTGGTTTGCTGCATCCATCCCCCTGTCATCTACATTAGGTATTTTTCCTAATGTTAGCCATCCCCAATCCTCCCATCCCCTACTATCCTTCCCCTAGCCTCACCTCAACCCCTGAAAGGCCCCAGTGTGTGATGTTCCCCTCCCTGTGTCCATGCGTTCTCATTGTTAAGCACCCACTTATGAGTGAGAACATGCAGTGTTTAGTTTTCTGTTCCATGTCAGTTTGCTGAGAATGATGCTTTCCAGCTTCATCCATGTCCCTCCAAAGGTCATGGGCTCGTCGTTTTTTATGGCTGCATAGTATTCCATGGTGTGTATGTGCCACATTTTCTTTATCCAGTCTGTCTTTGATGGGCGTTTGGGTTGGTTCCAAGTCTTTGCTATTGCAAACGGTGTCACAATAAACGTGAACGTGTACATGTGTCTTTATAATAGAATGATTTATAATCCTTTGGGTATATACCCAGTAATGGGATTGCTGGGTCAAATGGTATTTCTAGTTCCTTGAGGAATAGCCACAGTGTCTTCCACAGTGGTTTAACTAATTTACACTCCCACTAACAGTGTAAAAGTGTTCCTATTTTTCCACATCCTCTTTAGCATCTGTTGTCTCCTGATTTTTTAATGATCACCATTCTAACTGGTGGGAGATGGTATCTCTGATTTGCATTTCTCTAATGCCTGGTGATGATGAGCTTTTTTTCCTATGTTTCTTGGCTGCATAACTGTCTTCTTTTTTTAATTTTTTTTGAGGTGGAGTCTCACTCTGTCACCCAGGCCAGAATGCAGTGGCACAATTTCAGCTCCCTGCAACCTCTACCTCCTGGGTTCAAGCAATTCTCCTGTCTCGGCCTTCTAGGTAGCTGGGTGGTCAGACTGGTTTCGAACTCCTGACCATGTGATCCGCTCACTTGGCCTCCCAAAGTGTCGGGATTACAGGCATGAGCCACTGTGCCTGGCAGATATCTCCTTTTGGGAAGTTCAAAAGGAGACTTCTACTTTTTGGTGGAGTTGGTTTTTGGTTTTTGTTTTTTTTTGTAAATTTAAGTTCTTTGTGGATTCTGGTTATTTGCCTTTTGTCAGATGGGTAGACTGCAAAAAAATTTTTCCCATTCTGTTGGTTGCTGGTTCACTCTAAATGATTGTTTCTTTTGCTGTGCAGAAGCTCTTAAGTTTAATTAGATCCCAATTGTCTATTTTGGCTTTTGTTGCCATTGCTTTTGGTGTTTTAGTCATGAAGTCCTTGCCTATGCCTATGTCCTGAATGATATTTCCTAGGTTTTCTTCTAGGGTTTTTATGATGTTAGGTCTTATGTTTAAATCTTTAAGCCATCTGGAGTTAATTTTTGTTTAAAGTGTAAGGGAGGGATCCAGCTTCAGCTTTCTGCTTATGGCTTGCCAGTTTTCTCTACGCCATTTATTAAATAGGGAGTCCTTTCCTCATTGCTTGTTTTTGTGAGATTTGTCAAAGATCAGATGGTTGTAGATGTGTCATGTTGCTTCTGAGGCCTCTGTTCCGTTCCATTGGTCTGTATCTCTGTTTTGGTACTAGTACCATGCTGTTTTCATTACTGTAGCTTTGTAGTATAGTTTGAAGTCAGG
>NW_016107610.1:2227107-2232238 GCF_001604975.1 Cebus imitator
TTTTCTTTTTGCTTAGAACTATCTTGGCTATGCAGGCTCTGTTTTGGTTGGTTGCATGTTTTTATATTGAGAGGATAACCATTATCCTCTTGTTTCCAGTCTTGGGGGCGGGGTTGTGAGTGAACGTCTTAGCATTTCTCCATTAAATATGCTGAAGTTTTTGTGAATGTTCTTTATCTGATTAAGAAAGTTCTTTTCAGACTTTGCCAAGAGGCTTTTAAAAAAGAAAATCTGTAGGGCACAGTGGCTCATGCCTGTAATCCCAGCACTTTCGGAGGTTGAGGTGGGTGGATCACTTCAACCCAGGTCTTAGGGACCAGCCTAGACAATGTAGTGAAACTCTGCCTCTACAAAAGTACAAAAAGCCTGGTGTGGTGGCATGTACCTGTAGTCCTTTTTACTTGAGGCTGAGGTGGGAGGATCGTTTGAGCTCAGGAGGCAGAGATTGCAGTGAACCAAGATCACGCCACTGTACGCCAGCCTGGATGACAGAGCCAGGCCCTGTCTCCAAAAAAAAAATAATAATAATAAAAATCGTAAAATCATGAATGGTTATTAAATTATATCAGTTTTTCTGCATCTGTTTATTTTCTCCATTATAGTATAGACGTAGGAATAACATTCAGGAAAGAATACCAAAGTGAAGCCAACTTTGCATTCCTGGAATTAAGTTGTTCATAATATATTTTATTTAGTATACTGTTTGTATTTGATTTGTAAATGTTGTCTTTAGGATTTTTGTATTCATGCACATAAAAGATAAGCTTGTAATTTTCCTTCCTTAAAATATCCCTGGTGTCAGAGTCGTTAGCTTCTTGAAGCAAATCGTTAGCTTCTTGAAAAGTTTGTTTTTTTTTTTCTCCGTTCTCGGGAAGAGCTTGTGTGATATTTATATTCTTCCTTAAATTTTTGTATAATTCATTGGTGAAACCACCTGGGCCTGGCGTGTGTTTTTGTTTTTTTGAGGGGCAGGCTGTAGTGCAGTGGCATGATCTCAGCTCACTGCAACATATACCACCCAAGTTCAAGCGATTCTCCTGCCTCAGCCTTCTGGGTAGCTGGGATTACAGGTACCTGCTACCTCACCTGGCTAATTTTTTATTTTGTAATTTTAGTAGGGATGGGGTTTCATTGTCTTGGCCAGGCTGGTTTTGAACACCTGACCTCATGATCCATCCGCCTCGGCCTCCCAAATTCTGGGATTACAGGCATGGGCCACTGTACCCAGCCAATTTATGTACTTTTTGTAGGGACGGGATTTCACCATCTTGGACAGGCTGGTCTTGAACACCTGACCTCATGATCCACCCACCTCGGCCTCCTAAATTCCGGGATTACAGGCATGGGCCACTGTACCGGTCCAATTTATGTACTTTTTGTAGGGACAGGGTTTCACCATCGTGGCCAGGCTGGTCTTGAACTCCTGATCTCATGATTCTCCCCAACCTTGGCCTCCTAAAGTGCTAGGATTACAAGCATGAGCCTCCATGCCCCGCCCAGTTTTTAAAATATAATTATCAAAATTTCTGTTTTATTTTTGTTTGTTTTGTTTTTTTGAAACGGAGTCTCACTGTATCGCCTAGGCTGAAGTGCAGTGGCGTGATCTCAGCTAACTGCAACCTCTGCCTCCTGGGTTCAGGTGATTCTCCTGCCTCAGCCTCCTGAGTAGCTGGAACTAAATTAGCCAGGGGTGCTCCACTACGCCTGGTTAATTTTTGTGTTTTTAGTAGAGATGGGGTTTCACAATATTAGCCAGGCTAGTCTCAAACTCCTGACTTCAGGCAATCTGCCCATCTCGGCCTCTCAAAATGCTGGTATTATAGGCATGAGCCACCAAGCTCGGCCCAGCTTTCTGTTCTTCTAAGTTTTGCTAAATTGTGTTTTTCTAGGAATTTCTTCATTTCATTTAAATTTTCAAATTCATGCATAAATGTTTATGTAAAAGCCTTTTCTAATGTTTTAGAATTTCCAGTATTTCTTGACATTAAATTTGCATTTGTCTGTCTTACTAATCTTTTTTTAAAAATAAGCTTTTGTCTTTAATCCTACCCTATTCTATACATTGCTTTTTTGTGTCATTTATTATTTATTTATTCCTATTGCTTTCTTTGGTTTTAATTTACTGTGTTTTTTAAACTTACTGAGATGAAAATTATTAGATCATTGTATTTTTGCTTTTTGGGTTTTTTTGTTTGAGATGTGATCTCAAGTGATTCTCCTGCCTCAGCCTCTTGAGTAGCAGGGACTGCAGGCATGTGCCTCCATGGCTGGCTAATTTTTATTTTTATTTTTTTCTAGAGATGGGGCCTTGCTATGTTGGCCAGGCTGGTCTTGAACTCCTGGCCTCAAAGGGACCTTCTACCTCGGCTTCCCAGAGTGTTGAGATTATAAGCATGAGCTGCTGTGCCTGGCCTACTATTGCCATCTTAACAATATTAAGTCTTCTAATGCATGAATCAAGATTGTCTCTCATTTAATTTTTTTCAGTGATTACTTACAATTTTCAGTGTACAAGTCTTTCAATTTATTCATAAGCATATTTATTTCTGATACTACTGCAAGTGAAACTGTTCTCTTAATTTCATTTTCAGGTTGTTCATTGCTAGTATATAGAAATATAGCTGGTTTTTGTACATGGATATGTGTGTGTGTGTGTGTGTGTGTGTGTGTGTGTGTGTGTGTGTGATTTCTTAGGATTTTTTACATCCAAGATCATGCCTTCTGGGTGTATCATCTATAGTTTTCTTTTGTTTTTTCATCTAGATGCCCTCTGTTTCGTTTTCCTACCTAATTGTGCTGGCTAAAATCTTTAGTATAGTATTGAATGAAAGTGAAGAGAGCAGACATCTTGTCTTGTTTCCAAAAACTTTGTCTTTTGCCATTAAATATGAGGTTAGTTGTGGGTGTTTTAGGAGCCCGTTATCAAGTTGATGATGTTTCTTTCTTTTGACTGGAGTTTTGCTCTGTTGGCCAGGCTGCAGTGCAGTGGTGCAACCTCAGCTCACTGCAACCTCCGCCTCCCGGGTTCAAGCAGTTCTCCTGCCTCAGCCTCCAGAGTAGCAGGGATTACAGGTGCACGCCACCACGTCTGTCTAATTTTTGTATTTTTAGTAGAAATGGGATTTCACCATGTTGATCAGACTGGACTCAAATTCTTGACCTTAGGTGATCCACCTGCCTTGGCTTCCCAAAGTGCTGGGATTACAGATATAAGTCACCGTGCCTGGCCAAGGATGTTTTTTCTATTCCTAGTTTATTGAATATTTTTATCATGCAAGGATATTGGATTTTCGTCAAGTACTAGCCTGTGTCTATTGAGATAATTGTGTGGTTTTTTTTTTAACTTTTATTCTATTAATATGATATTTTGCTTTTTTTTTTTTTTTTTTTTAAATGATGAACCAACCTTGTCTTCTTGGGATAAAATCCCATTTGCTCATAGTGTGTAATCCATCTTAGATGCCACTGCATTTAGATTAATAAACAAGTCTGTGATTTTCTCTTCTTGTGGTCTGTTTGTCTGATTTTGGTATTAGGGAAATACTAGCTTCATGACTGAGTTGTTAAGGGTTCCCTGCTTGTCTGATTTTTTTTTTTTTTTCAGAAGAGTTCATGTGAATAATTGGTATTTATTCCTTTTTAGGTTTATGGTAGAATTAAACAGTGAACCTTGCTTATCCTGGGCTTTTCTCTGGGAATTTTGTAATACAGACTTTTTGTTCATTACAAATACATTCAGATTGTCTATTTCTTTGAGTTAGTTTTGGTAATTTGTGACTGTAGGATTTGTTCATTTCACTTAATGTTTTCGATAATTTGTAGGCATACAATTATTGATAATAATTCTTTATAGTCTTTTTTTCCTTTCTGTAAGGTTGGTAGTAATGTTCCCACTTTCATTTTTTCTTGGTTGATCTAGCTCAAGGTTTATCCATTTTGCAGATGGTTTTCAAAGAACTAACTTATGTTTTTTTCTTTTTCCCTCTATAGTTTTACTAGACGTTATTTATTTTGACTTTAATCTTTGTTGCTTCCTCAGCTTGCTTTGTCTTTATTTTACTTTTGCTAGTTTGTTTAGGTAGAATGTTAGGTTATTGATTTTTAGTTTTGAAACAGGCTGTCGGTCTGTTGGTCAGGCTGGAGTGCAATGATGTGATCACAATTCACTGCAGCCTCGACTTCCCAGGCTGAAGCAATCCTCCCACCTCAGCCTCCTGAGCAGCTCGGACTACAGGTGTGCACCACCATGCCTAATTTATATTTTTTTTTGTAGAGGCAGGGTCTTACTATGTTACCTGGGCTGTTCTCAAACTCCTGGGCTCAAGTGATCCTCCCACCTCAGCCTCCTAAAGTTCTGGGATTACAGGTGTGAGCTATGACATCTGACATAATCTTTAACATAAGATTTTACAACTTTCCAAGTATTATTTTCACTGCATGCCATAAGTTTTAGTATGGTGTGTTTCTTCATCTCAAAGTATTTTCTCATTCCCTTGTGATTTCTTCTTTGATCCATTGATGAAGAGTGTGTTGTTTAACTTCCATGTTTTGTGAATTTTCCAGTTTTCCTTCTGTTACTGACTTCTAATTCTATTACTTTGTGGTTGCAGAATGTACTTTGTATGATTTCAGCCATTTCACATTTATTGAGACTTTATGGCCTAACATATGGTCTACCCTGGAGAATATTCCATATACAGTTAAGATTGTATATTCTCCTTTTTTTGATTGAAATATACGTGTCCGTTCTAGTTGGCTTATAGTGTGCAAGTATACAGTTTCCTTCCTGATACTGTCATCTTGTTCTGTACATTACTGAAAGTGAGCTATTGACGTTTCCACCTGTTACTGTAGAAGTATCTGTTTCTCCTATCATTTTTGTCAGTTTTTGTTGCATATATTTTGGTGGTCTGTTGTTAGGTTCATTGGTGTTTATAATTGTTAAAATTTTTTGATGGATTAACCCTTTAGTTATTATAAAATGTCCTCCTTTATCCTAGTAACAATTTTTGTTTTAAAGTCTGTTCTGTCTTTTAACAGGCACAGTTACTCTAGCTCTCATTTGGTTACTATTTGGAGGGTATGCTTTTTGCCATCCTTTTACTTTCCGTTTTTTTTTTTTTTTTTTTTT
>NW_016107610.1:2232388-2233789 GCF_001604975.1 Cebus imitator
CTCCTGCCTCAGCCTCCTGAGTAGCTGGGATTACAGGCACGCACAACCATGCCCAGCTAATTTTTTGTATTTTTAGTAGAGATGGGGTTTCACCATGTTGACCAGGATGGTCTCGATCTTTTGACCTCGTGATCCACCCGCCTCGGCCTCCCAAAGTGCTGGGATTACAGGCATGAGCCACCGCGCCCAGCCCTATTTGTGTCTTTGAATCTTAAAGTGTGAAAGTAAAATCCTTTTACTTTCAACCTATTTGTGTCTTTTGTGGCTTTGCTTTTATTTATTTTTTACATTATTATTTTTTTTAAAGACTGGAGTCTCACTCTGTTGCCAGGCTAGAGTGTGGTGGTGTGATCTTGGCTCACTGCAACCTCTGCCTCCTGGTTCAAGCAGTTCTCCTGTTTCAGCCTCCCTGGTAGCTGGGACCACAGGTATACGCCACCACCCCTGGGTAATTTTTGTATTTTTAGTAGAGACAGGGTTTTCCCATGTTGGCCAGGCTGGTCTTGAACTCATGACCTCAGTCGATCCATCTGCCTCAGCCTCCCAAAATGCCGGGATTACAGGCATGAGCCACCGCGCCCAGCCCTATTTGTGTCTTTGAATCTTAAAGTGTGTCTCTTGTTTTACAGTATATGTTTGGATCATGCTTTAAAAAAAATCCATTCTGTCTGTCATTTGTGAGTTCGATCCATCTACATTTAATGTAATTACTGGTAAGATACACACCTGCCATTTTTCTGTTTGTTTTCCATATGTCTTGTCTTTTTCCCCAGTTCTTCCATTACTGCCTTCTTTTGTGTTAAATAAGATATTTTCTAGTATAAAATCCTATGACATTTTAATTTCCTTGTTGTATGTATGTTTCTTTCTTTCTTTCTTTCTTTCTTTTTTTTTTTAAAGAGAGAAAGTCTTGCTCTGTCACTCAGGCTGCTCTCAAACTCTTGGCCTTAAGTTATCTTCCCACTGTGGCTTCCCAAAGTGCTGGGATTGCAGGCATAAACCACTGTGCCTCGTATTTTTTACTGTGTATTTTTAAGTTAATTTTCTTAGGAGATATAATGAGAACTAGCTTTTTTTTTTTTTTTTTCCCCCCCCCTGTTTTTGAGACAGAGTCTTAATCTGTCACCCAGGCTGGAGTGCAGTGGTGCCGTCTCGACTCGCTGCAACCTCCGGCTCCTGAGTTCGAGCAGTTCTGCTGCCTTAGCCTCTCAGGTAGCTGGGATCACAGGCGTCTGTCACCATGCGTGGCTAATTTTTTTTGTTGTTGTATTTTTAGTAGAAATGGGGTTTCACCATGTTGGCCAGGCTGGTCTCAAACTCCTGAACTCAGTGATCTGCCTGCCTTGGCCTACCAAAGTGCTGGGATTACAGCCGTGAGCCATCATGCCCAGCTGGAACTAG
>NW_016107610.1:2234104-2236269 GCF_001604975.1 Cebus imitator
ACGCACCACCATGCCCAGCTAATTTTTTGTATTTTTAGTAGAGACGGTGTTTCACCATGTTGACCAGGATGGTCTCGATCTCTTGACCTCGTGATCCACCCGCCTTGGCCTCCCAAAGCGTCTTAATTTATATTAACAATCTAGGTCCAATAATACTGATTTTATTTTGAATAGTACACAGAAACTTTGCTCCAGTATCACTTCATTTTCTCCTCCTCTTGTGCTGTTAATGTAATACAAATATGTCTTTACAGATGGTATGCCTATCAATATAGATTTATAATTATTACTTTAGCTATCTTTCATCTTCTTAGCTGTAAGATATAATTGACAAATGAGAACTTTATGGCAATATATATGTATAAATTGTGAAATGATTTTGCTAATATATTCATCACCTCACATACTTACATTTTTGTGGTGAGAACATCCTAAAATTTTTCTAAGCAAGTACAACTATACAACATATTTATAGTTGCATGCAACTATACAACTATAGTTACTATTATTCTATACAATGGCCTTCAGAACATTTTCATCCTAATCAAAACTTTGTACCCTTTGACCAGTACCTTTTTATCCCGCCCCAATTCAGTTACCTTCTGAGTTTGATAGGAGAAAAAAAAAATTGAGAGAAAAAATACTGTCTTTTATATTTACCTATGTAGTTACCTTTTTTTGTCTTCTTTATTACTTTATGTGGATTAAAGTAACTGTCTAGCATTCTTTCACTTCACCAGGAAGGACTCCCTTTAGTATTTGTTGTCTGCTAGTAACAAACTCCTTTTATCTGGTAATGTCTTGATTTCTCCATTTTTGAAGGATCATGTTGCTGATATAAAATTCTAGGTTGAGTTTCTTTTTTTAACTCTCTCAATATGTCATCCCACTGCCTTCTGGCTCCCATGGTTTCTGGTAAGAAATCAGCTATTAATGTTACTGAAAATCCCTTGTATGTGATATATGATGATTGCGCCTCTGTTGTAGCTTTCCCCATTCTGTCTTTGGCTTTTGACAGTTTAATGTGTCTTGGCGTAGGTCTCTTTGAGCTTATCCTACTTGCAGTTTATTGGATTTTTTGAATATGTAGATTGATGGTTTTCATCAACGTTTCCTGCCATTATTTCTTCACATATTGTTTCAGTCTGTTTCCCTCATCTCCTTTGGGACTTCTAATAATGTGTGTCTTGGTATACTTGACTGTATCCCAGATATCCCTGAGGCTCTGTTCTTTCTCTTCCTCAAACTGGGTAATGTCATTGTCTCTATCTTCAGCCTTGCTGATTCTTTTTCTTTTTAAATCTGCTGTTGAGTTCTGTAATGAATTTTTCATTTCAGTTATTGTACCTTTCAGCTCCAGAATTTCTAACTGGTTCTTTTTTTTATGTAATTTCTGTCTCTTTAATGATATTCTCTATTTGGTGAGACATTCTCATACTTTCTTTTAGTTCCTTAGATATGGTTTCTTGTTTTTGTTTTGTTTTTTTGTAGCAATGGAGTCTTACTGTGTTACCCAGGCTTGATTGAACTCCTCGCCTCAAGTTATCCTTCCTTCCTTGGCCTCCCAAAGTGCTGGGATTACAGAGCCACTGTACACAGCCAGATATGATATCCTTTAGCTCTTCAAACATATTTGAAATAAGTGGTCTTTGTCTAATACATGTAATGTCTGGTTTTTGTCAGGGAGAATTTCTAATGATTTTTTCCCCATGAATGGGCCATACTTGTTTCCTTGAATGTCTTACAACTTTTGTCTTGAAAACTGGACATTGGAAATAATGTGGCAAGTGTGGAAATTGGGTTATTCCTCCTCCACAGGCTGAAGAGTTCTTGTTTGTTGTTCGTTTAGTGGCTTTTCTCAGCTAATTCTGTAAACTTTGGATTCTTTTTCATATGTGGCCACTGAAATCTCTACTTGGTTATCTGATGATGGACAGAAATTACCTTATGTGCTTAGAACCAGTAAGTTTCCCGGTCTTTGACAAGGGGCCCAGTATGCCCTCCACACTGAGCCAGACAGTTTATAACTCTGCAGTAGTCTTCACTTCCTGTTTGTACAGAGCCTCAAGGTTAACCAGAAGTGAGAGTTCAGGGCCTTCTAACGATTCTTTCAAGCATGCAGGATAGCCTAGATTCCCAGGAATAAATGGAGTTTTTACTTTTTT
>NW_016107610.1:2236594-2237809 GCF_001604975.1 Cebus imitator
TTTTTAAACAAACTTTCCCTAGGAAATGGCTGGTTGTACTTGGTGAGCTCTGACGCAGGTCAAATAAAGACAACCGCGTAAGTGGGGCCTTAATGTGTAACCCTCTAAAAGGTCAAGTAATGACAGTTCTTTGAGGATAGGGCTTGAGCTTCAACTGTTTTGTCCCTTCAGTGGCTCCCAGGCTGCTAGTTTTCACTGTGATTGCAGGCTGCTGGTTTTCAGGGTTATAGTAGAGTTAGGGAGGAAGGTATGGGAATAGTGCAAGTTAAAAGGCCACAAAGAATGTTGTTCTTACCAAGATTCATCTGTCATGTTTTTATTTTTTAAACAAATACCCCCAGATTTCTGCAAGCTTTGGTTTAATTTCCAGAGGTCTGACAGTTTATTGTGACAATATTTTGCTAGTGTTCTCATTGGTTTTATGTAGGAAGAATTTTCAGAGGTTCTTAGTCTGCCATTTCACTATTACCCTGATCATTGATTTTATTTTAGTTTTATTTATTATTATTGTTTGAGATGGAGTCTTGCTCTGTCGCCTAGGCTGGAGTGCAATTCAGAATCTCGGTTCACTGCAACTTCTGCCTCCCGAGTTCAAGTGATTCTCCTGTCTCAGCCTCTTGAGTAGCTGGGACTACAGGTACCTGCCACCATGCCCAGCTAATTTTTGTATTTTTAGTAGAGGTGGGTTTTCATCGTGTTGGCTAGGCTGGTCTCTGACTCCTGACTTCAGATGATCCACCTGCCTCGATCTCCCAAAGTGCTGAGATTACAGGCATGAGCCACTGTGCCCACCGTAAAAATCTGTTTTTTTGTTTTTAAATTAAAAAGACCTCATATTAGAAGTGACAAGTTCTACAGCTAGGCACTGTAGCTCACACCTGTAATCCCAGCTCTTTGGGAGGCCAAGGCAGGTGGATCACCTGAGGTCAGGAGTTTCAGACCAGCCTGACCAATGTGACGAAACCCCATCTCTACTAAAAATATAAAAATTAGCTGGATGTTATGGTGCGTGCCTGTAACCCCAGCCAGTCAGGAGACTGAGGGAGGAGAATTGCTTGAACCTGGGAGGTGGACATTGCAGTGAGCTGAGATCACACCACTGCACTCCAGCTTGGACAATAGAGCAAAACTCTGTCTCAAAAATAAAACAAGGCTATTCAGGTGACAACCCCACAGCTAGGAAGTAGGAAGGGAAAGACAGGGTTGGGAGCAGGT
>NW_016107610.1:2239059-2241829 GCF_001604975.1 Cebus imitator
GCCTCAGCCTCCTGAGTAGCTGGGATTACAGGCATGCGCCACCATGCCCAGCTAATTTTTGTATTTTTAGTAGAGACGGGGTTTCACCATGTTGGCCAGGATAGTCTCGATCTCTTGACCTCGTGATCCACCCGCCTCGGCCTCCCAAAGTGCTGGGATTACAGGCGTGAGCCACCGGCCCATTTCACTCTTTATATACTGAACATGTTTAGGCCTCCGTGGTTTTGAAAAGTCAGTCATTCTTTTGAAACCGTTTTCTCTGTTTTTTTCCTTGTTTGTTTTAATTATCTCCTTGTTTTCTGATGTTTCACTCTTAGTTTAAATATAGTTGTCTTATTATTTTTCTTCCTTGGGAGTTTTTGTGTTTCTTATGTATACAGACTGGTATCTTTGATTACTCAATTTACAACCATTATCTTCTCATATATTTCCTCTGCCTCATTTTTCTTTCTCCTCTTCTGGAGTCTGTAGTTAAATATTTATTCTACTTTGCCATTCTATCCATTGTCTCTTTGGTATTCTCTACTTTTTTGTGTCTCCGTTACTTATTGTATAAATTGTGGTTCTGTATTCTAGTTCACTGCTTTTCCTCTATTGTACATCATTTAGTTGTTAAACTCCGTCTTTGAGGCTTTAAATTTTAGAGATCAGGGCAGGAGATTTGGGACCCTGGTTTTATTCTGGTTGTAGGTAAGTTAGGGGGGAGTCCCAGCTTAATGTGGATAGGCTGTCTTATTAAATTCCCTTCTTGGGTGTGTTTTGAACCTTGACTTCTTTTCCTTTGCCTCTTGGTACCATAGAACCAAAACCCAACTTTGCTGAGATGGGAAAAGAGATTCCATCATAGACTAAAAATGACTTTGGTGTTCTGGTATTGTGCTTTTTTGAGACAGGGGAGTGCTTGCCTGTTTTTTTTTTTTGTTGTTGTTGTTGTTGTTGTTGTTGTTTGGTTTTTGTTTTAAAGAATTTGGATTAGTAGTTCTATTCTGTAAGATTTCAGATGCTTTTAAGATGATGTCCCTATTTATTGGTAGCATTTTTTTTTTTCCAGAAAGAAGGTTAGTTTGAATACCTTTGCCAGCCTTTATTGGAAATGGAACTCAAATGGTTTAAAATTCTGATTTAAGCTTTATTTCAATTCTCCTCTAGCACTAGTACCTACTCAATTCTCCTCTAGTACTAGACACTAGGAACATGTCCATTTGAGTGGTAGTGATGAGTGTTTCCAATCTTCTTATAGTTTTCAATATTTTTATTCTTCTGCATAATTTGAGAAAACTTTTTCTTTCCACCTCATTAAATTTTTCATTTGTGAACATTATACCAGTCAGGCCATTTGTCAGCTTTATTAAAATAATCAAATTTTAACTTCCAAGGTCTCCAGCAATTGTCTCGTATCTTTGGAGGAATTATTGTCTTCAAATCTAATTCTCTTGGCTTTATTATCCTTCATTTCCTCAAGATAGGAGTTAATTTTTTTTTACCTTTAATTTTTATGGGTACACAGTAGGTAGATACATTTATGCAAAAGGTATAGGTTTATGTTTAGGTTGCTGCCACATTGAATCTGTTGTTTTTCTGAAAACATTTGGTCAATATTGGTTATAATTTGTATTTTTAAATGGCCTTCGGGTTTTTGTTTGCTTTGGTTTTTTTTATTGAGACAGAGTCTCACTCTGTCGCCCAGGCTGGAGTGCAGTGTTGTGATCTCGGCTCACTGCAACCTCTGCAGTTCAACCGATTCTTCTACCTCAGCCTCTTGAGTAGTTGGGATTACAGGTGTCTGCCACCATGCCCAGCTAATTTTTGTATTTTTAGTAGAGACGTGGTTTCACCATGTTGGTCAGGCTGGTCTCAAACTCCTGACCTCAGACGATCCGCCCGCCTTGTCTTCCCCAAAGTGCTGGGATTATAGGCGTGAGCCACTGTGCCCAGCCTGTTTTGTTTTTTTTTGACAAAGGAGTTTTCCTCTGTTGCCCAGGCTGGAGAGCACTGGCATAATCTCAGCTCACTGCAACTTTTACCTCCCAGGTTCAAGCAGTTCTTCTACCTCAGCCTCCCGGGTAGCTGGGATTACAGGTGTGTACCACCATGCTTGGCTGATTTTTGTAGTTTCAGTAGAGATGAGAGTTGACATGTTAGCCAGGCTGGTCTCGAATTCCTGACCTCAGGTGATCCACCCACTTCAGCCTCCCAAAGTGTTAGGATTACAGGCATGAGCCACCACTCCTAGCCTAAATATGACATTTGTTTTTGAAATGCCTGAGAAACCTTGTGTGCAAATGATGTGTAGGTTTATTCTAGACTGCTCTCAGGATGGGAAGTTACAAGGGTGAGATGTAATAGTAGCAAAACTTCTGGATATGTAGTCTCATCGTCCCTCCTGGATATCATCAGGTTCCTGGTTCACAGGTGAAGTAGTAGAATGAGCCTGTGTGCTTTTACTGGGCTCTTCCAACTCAGTCATTGTCAATAGTCCTATAAGTAACTCCTTTTATACACCTCAAGCTATACAATATCTGGAGCAGCTCTCCTGTTTTGTAACAGTCTTCTTTCAATGTTTCCTCCTTCCAGGTTGAACCCCTCTGTCTTGCTTGTTGTATTTTCTTGGTTATTGTATTTTTGAGACAGGGTCTCATTCTTATCATGTAGGCTGGAGTCTAGTGGTGTGATCACCGCTCACTGCATCCTCTACCTCCCAGGCCCAGTTGATTCTCCAGCCTCAGCTTCCCAAGTAGCTGGGACTACAAGCATGTGCCATTTTTTTTTT
>NW_016107610.1:2241876-2251183 GCF_001604975.1 Cebus imitator
TTGTAGAGTTGAGGTGTCTCTGTGTTGCCCAGTCTGATCTTGAACTTCTGGGCTCAAGCAATCCACCTCCCTCAGCCTCCCAAGCGCTGGGATTACAGGTGTGAGCCACTGTGTCCAGCCTTATATTTCTTGTTTTCAGGATTCTTTATGATTTTGGCACACCAAGGATATCTTTTTTTGTTTTCGAATATGGTTACAGTTTCTTTAAAATTGGCATTTTAGCATTGGAGAATGAAGGTGAAGCTATAATATGTGTTCATCCTGGTGTCTTAAGCCTGACATAAGTATTTTTGTTTGTTGGTAGATTGTCTTTCATGTTAATGACTTAAATATGTCAAGAGGATGTATCAAAACTACCTAACAGTTCTTATCCTCTCCTTGCCATGTAAATAAAACCACATGCTTCCTGGGTACCTTCTTGCTATAAATAATACTATAATCAACATTTTTTTTTTTTTTGAGACAGCGTCTCCCTCTGTCGCCCAGGTTGGGGTGCAGTGGCACAGTCTCGGCTCACTGTAACCTCTGCCTCCTGGGTTCAAGTGATTCTCATGCCTCGGCTTCACGGTGGAGTGTGCCACCACGCCCAGCTATTTTTTGTATTTTTAGTAGAGATGGGTTTTTGCCATGTTGGCCAGGAGTTCCAAGTCCTAGCCTCAAGCAAGCTGCCTGCCTCAGTCTCCCAGAGTGCTAGGATTACAAGTGTGAGATGCAGTGCCTGGCCTGTAATGAACATTTAAATGAATTTTTTAGTACATATGTTTTCCATATTTTGCTTTTTTCTCAGATTAAAAGCTTATTAGTACTTTTATTTGCTAGTTAAATCCTCTCATGTAAAAAGTTTATTTGCACGTGAATTCAGTCAGAATGTTATGCCGTTAAGAGTATGAATGAGTCCAAGTTTCACCACACACTGGCTTGTATTAACTGCTATATTTTTTGTGAGCTTTAGTGAAAATTAGGCCTAATTGTTTTTTGAATCTTTCAGGAATAGGATTATGACTGTTCGGGTTGTGATTGTTTATGTCTCACGTTGCTTTTAGTCTGGAGTTGCTTTCTCCATCTGCCTCCTGCTGTAATTTATTTTTTGAGAAAAGTAAGTCATGTGTTCTCTGGAATTATCTGCAGTATAGATTTTACTGACTGCATTCTCATGGCAGTCCTTAACATATCCCTCAGCCCCCTGTATTTTCTATTAATTGGTTGGTAATTATAGCTAGAGACTTGAGCAGACTTAGGTTTGACTTTCTTAGCAAGAATACTTAGCAGGTGATATTGAGTACTTCTGTCTAGTGAAATCTAGGTGGTCACTACCTAGATACATACATTAGGGGTTGCAAAATTGCAGTTTTCTAATTCTCTCAGTTTTTCATTTATTAATATGCTTTTATAAAAAATAAACTTAATTTCATCAGCTATTTGATAAACCAGAAGAGAACATTTCTTCAAATAATCAAGCACAATTAAATGCTTGTTATTTTTCTTTACTTTCCTTCATAATATTGAGCTGATTCTCTAGCAGTCTCCAAAGTTGACCAGTAAGTTGTTTTTTAGTATCATTGCGAACTCATGGATTTAATGTGTTTGATGTGTCTTGATCCTGCAGTTACCCTTTTTTGTTTAGATTGTCTAATCTTTGAACGGTGGAGCCTCTTTACACCTGGTAGGATGCCTGTAGCAAAAAGGCAGTAACAATTGTTGATCAGGATGTAGAAAAAGTGAAACTGTCATATATTGCTAATGAGAAATGTTGCCTCTACTTGGGAAAACAATTTGGCAGTTACTCAAGGTTAAACAAAAAAATCACCATGTGACCCAGAAATTCACTCCTAGGTATGTACTGAAATGAAAATGCATGTTCATACAAAAACTTGTATGTGGTAACTTGGGGGGGTTCCCAGCCTAATATGGAATAGACTGTCCTATTAAATTCCCTTCTTGGGTATGTTGTTCATAATATCCCAAATGTGGAAACAACCCAAATGTCTATTAACCGGTGGTGAATGGATGAACAGAATGTAGTATTGGCATACCTCATATTATTGTGTTTTATTTTGATCACACGTCACAGATACACCATTTTACACAAATATAAGGTTTGTGGTAATCCTGTGTTGGACAAATCTATTGGTGCCATTTTTCAAAAAGTATGTGCTTACTTCATGTTTCTGTGCTACATTCTAGTAATTCTCCCAATATTTTCATCTTTTTTTTAACTATTGCTTTGCCACTGTTGTAATTATTTTGGCTTGCCACAAATGATTCCCATGTAAGATGCTGAACTTAATTGATAAATGTATGTGCTGTGACTGTTCTACCAGTTGACCATTCTCCTGTCTCTCCCACTTTTCTTGGTCCTCCCTATTCCCTGAGACACAACAAAATTGAAGATAGGCCAACTAATAACCCTACAATGGTCTCTAAGTGTTCAAGTCAAGGGAAGAGTCACCTGTCTCTCAGTTTAAATCAAAGACTGGAAATGATTAAGCTTAGTGAGGAAGGCATGTCAAAAGCCATGGTAGGCTGAAAGTTAGGCCTCTTGTTCCAAATAGTCCAGTTGTGAATGCAAAGCACAAGTTCCTGCAGTAAAACTAAAAGGGCTACTCTGGTAAGCACATGAATAATAAGAAAGCGAGACAGGCTTTTTGCTGATATGGGAAAGTTTGAGTGGTCTGGATAGAAGATCAGATCAGCCACAACATTCCCTTAAGCCAAAGCGTAACCTAGAGGAAATCTCTAACACTCTTCTCTTCTATGAAGGCTGAGAGAGGTAAGGAAGCTGCAGAAGAAAATTTGGAAGCTAGCAGAGGTTGGTTCATGAGGTTTTTCTTTTTCCTCCCTCCCTCCCTTCCTCTTTTCCATCCTTCCATCCATCCGTCCTCTCCGTCCATCTGTCTCTGTAACATCTCTGTAACACAAATGTGCAAGATGAAGCAGTAAGTACTGATGGAGAAGCTGCAGCAAGTTATCCAGAAGATCTAGCTAAGATCATTGGTAAGATGGCTACACTCAACAACAGATTCTCAATGTAGATGAAAATAGCCTTCTTTTAGAAGATGTCATCTAGGACTTTTCCTAGCTAAAGTTTGTGACTTCAAAGCTTTGAAGAACAGGCTGATTGTCTTGTTACAGTCTAATGAAGCTGGCGTCTTTAAGTTGAGGCCAGTGCTTACTGACCATTCTGAAGATTCTAGGGCCGTTAAGAAACATGCTAAATCTACTCTACCTGTGTTCTATAAATGGAACAATAAAGTTATGACAGCACATCTGTTTGCAGTATGGCTAACTGAATGTTTAAAGCCCACTGTTGAGACTTACTGCTCAGAAAAAAGGGATTCCTTTCATAATATTAGTACTCATTAACAATGCTCCATCAGAGCTTGAGTAACAATGTCACTCAAGCTCTGAGATGTACAAGGAGGTTAATGATTTCATACCTGCAAACACAAGATCAGTTCAGCAGCCTGTGGATCAAAGAGTAATTTTGACTTTCAAGTCTTACTGTTTAAGAAACACATTTCAGGGCTGGGCGCGGTGGCTCAAGCCTGTAATCCCAGCACTTTGGGAGGCCAAGGCAGGTGGATCACGAGGTCAAGAGATCGAGACCATCCTGGTCAACACGGTGAAACCCCGTCTCTACTAAAACTACAAAAAATTAGCTGGGCATGGTGGTGCGTGCCTGTAATCCCAGCCACTCAGGAGGCTGAGGCAGGAGAATTGCCTGAATCCAGGAGGCGGAGGTTGCGGTGAGCCGAGATCACGCCATTGGACTCCAGCCTGGGTAACATGAGTGAAAATCTGTCTAAAAAAAAAAAAAAGAAACACATTTCATAAAGCTAGAGCTGCCATCGATAGTGATTCCTTTGATGGATCTGAGAAAACCTTCTGGAAAGGATTCATTTTTCTAGATGCTGTTAAGTACATTTACGATTAATGGAAGAAGGTCAAAAGATTAACATGAACAGGAGTTTAGAAGAAGTTGATTCCAAACTTCATGGATGACTTTGAGGGTTCAATACTTCAGAGGAAGAAGTAGCTACATAGGTGGTGGAAATAGCAAGAGAAGTAGAATGAAAAGCGAAGCCTGAAGATGTGACTAAATTGGCTGTAATCTCATAAAACTTGAGACAGATGATAAATAGCTTCTTACAGATGAATGGTTTCTTGATAGAATCTACTCCTGGTGAAGATGGTGTGAACATTTTTATTGATAAGACAACAAAGGACTTAGAATTTCACATAAACTTAGTTGATAAAGCAGAGGCAGAGTTTGAGAGGATTTATTCCAATTTTGAAAGTTCTCCTGTGGTTGGTAAAATGCTGTTAAACAGCATCACATGATACAGAGAAATCTTTCATGAAAGGAAGAATCCAACTATGCAGCAAACATCATGGTTGTCTTATTTTAAGAAATTGCCACAGCTAACCCAGCCTTCAGCAACCACCACCCTAAGCCAGCAGCCATGCACCTTGAGGCAAGACCCTCCGCCAGCATTGACTCACTGAAGTCTCTGATAGTCGTTAGGATTCTTCAGCAATAAAGTGTTTTAAAATTATGATATACACATTTAATAGACTATAGTATAAAAATAACTTTTTTTTTTTTTTTGAGACCAGGTCTGGCTCTGTCACCTTGTTGCCTAGGCTGGTCTCAAACTCATGAGCTCAAACAATCCACCCACCTTGGCCTCCCAAAGTGCTGGGATTACAGGCATGAGCCACCATACATTGCCTAAAAATAACTTTCATATACACTGGGAAACCAAAAAGTTTGTGAAACTAACTTTATTGGAATATTCACTTTGAGGTGGTCTGGTACTGAACCTACAATATCTCCAACGTATACCCATATTTCCATTCAATAAAATGTTATTTGGCAATAAAAAGAAATGAAGTTCTGTCTAGGCGTGGTGGCTCACGCCTGTAATCCAAACGCTTTGAGAGGCTGAGGCGGGCAGATCGCTTGAGCCAGAGTTCAAGACTAGCCTGGAAAACATGGCAAAACCTCATCTCTACAAAAAAATATGAAAATTAGCCAGGCGTGGTGGCACACAACTGTAGTGTCAACTAATAAGTAGGCTGAAGTGGGAGGATGGGTTTGAACCTGGGAGGTGGAGGTTGCAGTGAGCCAACTAGAGCACTGCACTCTAGCCTGGGTGACAGAGTGAGACCCTGTCACAAAAAAAAGAAGTTCTGATACATGCTAAAACAATTATGAATTTAAAAACATGCTAAGTGAAAAAAAAATTTTTAACATTATATGGTCTAATTTATGTGAAATATCCAGAATAGGTAAATCTGCAGAGACAGAAAATAGATTCGTGGTTGCCTAGGAGTGGGAGAGGTTAGAGGGAAATGATAGTGTCCTAAAAACACTTTTTAAAAGAAGACATACATGTGGACAATAAGCATATGAAAAAAGCTTTATTACTGATAATTAGGTGAAAATTAGGTGAAACTCAGGCTGGGCGCATTGACTTATGCCTTTAATTCCAGGACTTTGGGAGGCTGAGGTGGGCAGATCACCTGAGGTCAGGAGTTAAGACCAGCCTGGCCAACATGGTGAAGCCCCATCTCTACTAAAAACTACAAAAACTAGCTGGGCGTGGTGGCGGGCACCTGTAATCCCAGCTACGTGGGAGGCTGAGGCATGAGAATCATTAGAACCTGGGAAGCAGAGATTGCAGTTAGCTGAGATCATGCCACTGCACTCCATCCTGGGTGACAGGGCAAGACTTTGTCTCAAAACAAAACAAAAAACAGAAATGAAAACCAAAGCCACAATAAGATACCATCTCACACCAGAAGGTGGTGGAGGGGAATATAAATTAGTTCAGCCATTGTGGAAAATAGTGTAGTGATTCCTCAAAAGAGTTAAAAACAGAACTACCGTTCAACCCAGCAATCCCATTACTGGGTATATACCCAAAGGAATATAAATTGTTCTACCATAAAAACACATACACACATATATTGTGAACAGTATTGCAGCACTGTTCACAATAGTAGAGACATGCAATCAACCTAATTGCCCATCAATAGTAGACTGGATAAAGAAAATGTGGTACAGACATACCATGGAATACAACACAGCCGTGAAGGAGGAGGAGATCATGCCCTTTATAGGAACATGGATAGAGAGCTGGAGGCCATAATCCTCAGCAAACTAACACATGATCGGAACATCAAAATATTACTTGTTCTCACAAGTGGGAGCTAAATGATGAGGACATATAGACACAAAGAGGGTAACAATAGACACGGGGGTCTATTTGAGTGTGGTGGGTGGGAGGAAAGAGAGGATCAGGAAAAAAAAAAAGCATTGGGTACTGGACGTAATACCTGGGTGGTAAAATCTGTACAACAAATTCCTGTGACATGAGTTTACCCATGTAACAAACCTGCACATGTATCACTGAACTTAAATGTTTAAAAAAAAAAAAAAAAGAAAAAGCCGGGCGCGGTGGCTCAAGCCTGTAATCCCAGCACTTTGGGAGGCCGAGGCGGGTGGATCATGAGGTCAAGAGATCGAGACCATCGTGGTCAACATGGTGAAACCCAGTCTCTACCAAAAATACAAAAAATTAGCTGGGCATGGTGGCGCGTGCCTGTAATCCCAGCTACTCAGGAGGCTGAGGCAGGAGAATTGCCTGAACCCAGGAGGTGGAGGTTGCGGTGAGCCGAGATCGCGCCATTGCACTCCAGCCTGGGTAACAAGAGCGAAACTCCGTCTCAAAAAAAAAAACAAAAAACTCACAGCAACTGCTGAAAGGATACAGGTTTCTGCCTACAGCCATACCACCCTGAGTGTGCCTGACCTCGTCTGAAAGGATACAGGTTTCTTTTGGGGATGATGGAGTACACTAAAATTGTAACGATTCCAGAATTCTGAATGTATTAAAAACCATTGAATTATATAATTAGGTGAATGTGTGACCAAGGAGGAAAAAAATCTGTGTAATGGGTAACAGTAGGTTAACTTAAAGAGTTTTCTTAGAAATTAATGAGACTAACAACTTTTTCTTTTTAAAAGCGGGGGACACATATGAAAAGACTGTTCTGCAAAAACAAACAAAAAAAACTGTTCTGCACTTCTTTTAGTCAACACCTAATAAACTGTTCTAGGTGTTATGGATACAGATGTGAACAGGGCAGTAACTGTGTCTTCTGTCCTGTAGAAAAGCTACGATTTTTACATTTCTAACTACAGACGTATGGTGGAGTAGAAACAAAAGTTTTCCCTGGTTATTTGTAGAGGATCCAGGACCTCCTGTGCATACCCAAATCCACAGATGCTGAAGTCCCCGATGTAAAATGGTACAGTATTTGCATATAACCTGCATGTCTTCCTGTATATATACTTTAAATCATCTCTAGATTACTTACACCTAGTGCAATGTAAATACTGTATTGTTTAGGGAATACTGACAAATCTGTATGTGTGTAATACGGATGCATTTAAAAAAATATTTTTGATATGCCTTTTGTTGAATCCATAGATGTGGAACCCACAGGTAGGGAGGGTTGACTGTAATACAATTTATTTATTCCCTCCCTTCCTTCGTTCCCTTTTTCTCTCTCCCTCTTTCCTCACTTTCTCTCTCTCTCTCCTTTTTCCTTTCTTTTCTCTTTTCTTTCTCTTTCTCTTTCTTTCTCTTTATCTCTTTCTTTTTGAAATGGAGTCTTGCTCTGTTGCCCAGGCTGGAGTACAGTGGTGCAGTCTCACTCAGCTCACTGCAACCTCCACTTCCTGGGTTCAGGCCATTCTCCTGCGTCAGCCTCCCAAGTAGTTGGAACTATGAGCATGTACCACTACTCCCAGCTAATTTTTATTTTTAGTAAAGACAAGGTTTCACCATGTTGACCAGGCTGGTCCCAAACTCCTGACTTCAAGTGATCCACCCGCTTCAGCCTCCCAAAGTGCTGGGATTACAGGCGTGAGCAACCATACCAGGCCACAGTTTTAAATTATACTCAGTAATATGAAAACTAAGCAACGGGATATGGTAAGGAACTAGGATGAGGGGTTAGTGATTAAATTGCTGGCCCACATGGAATTGAGGTCTCTCTCTCAGAAAGTAACATTTAAGCTGAAGACTGAATAACAAGTAGCCAACCATGCAGAGAAACTGGTTTAAGGCCACAGAGCAGGAATATCATAAGCAGAGCAAACAGCAGGGCCTTGGTGTGGACCCGAACTTAGGATTTTTAAGGGGTACAGGGCTTTCCAGGGGGTAGGAAGTGTTGAGTGACAAAGCACAAATAATAGCAGGAAGCTATTGCAATAGTTCAGGTGAGAAGTATGTTGGCTTGGACTGGTATGGTAATAACGGAGACAAAGTAGACAGATTTTGTGTAAATTTTAAGGTTTAGGTTCAACAAGACTTGACTGTGGGGAATGAGAAAGAGAGGAATCAAATTTTGTCTGGCACATTAATGTGGAACTGTTTTCTAAGATGGGGAACGTGACGGGGCGAAAGGGGAAAAATTAACGTGAAAAAAATAGTCAAGAACATACAGTAGACTCCTTGCCCTTCAGCTCAGAATCCCATCATTGATTTAAACAATGGATTCTTTGTTTACCTGTCACGTTCATAAAAAGTAAACTTTGGCAAGGGTGCAAAGATATAGTTTTCATATAGTTGGGAATTTAAACTGGTGTGGCTCTTGGGTCAATTGTGACCGATATCTATCAATTTTAAATATACTAGATTGTGAAGTGTATGCATTTATCAAGTATGCTTGCCCAAGTAAGTAAATCAGTGTTGAGTTGTGTTCACTGCTATATTTGTAGAAATAATAAAAACAACTAGAATCAGCCTGAATACCTATCAGTAGAGAAATGAGTCGAGATCACACAATTGCATTCCAGCCTGTGCAACAGAGCCAGACCCTGTCTCAAAACAAACAAAAATTGACCATTATCCTTATAGTAGAATCTTAGAAGTACTGAACTACTTCTGAATGTTTGTACTTAGGTATAAACATACTATTAAAACATATGACCAAATAGCATCCCAGAAAAGTTTTTTACTGAATTATTTTCTTACAAGAAGACAGCTCATCTTTCTTTAAATGTACTACTTTAAATATATATTGTGAATTCCTTTGTCAGCCATACCCAGATTTTAATTCCTTAAAATTATCTGAAATTTTTTGAGTAGTTTATATTTGCTATAAAAAAATTTTTTATGCCGGGCGCGGTGGCTCACGCCTGTAATCCCAGCACTTTGGGAGGCCAAGGCGGGTGGATCACGAGGTCAAGAGATCGAGACCATCCTGGTCAACACGGTGAAACCCCGTCTCA
>NW_016107610.1:2251308-2252762 GCF_001604975.1 Cebus imitator
ATTGCCTGAACCCAGGAGGCGGAGGTTGCGGTGAGCCGAGATCGTGCCATTGCACTCCAGCCTGGGTAACGAGCGAAACTCCGTCTCAAAAAAAAAAAATTTTTAAATGCCATTAGTTAATACATGCTACTGTCTACTTCAGTTGTTTTTGGTGACTTTCAGTTCTTCTCCATATTTCTTAATACCTTCATGCAGTGGTAATCTTGCCTTATATACAACTTATTTTTTTTCCCCAACCACTTAGCATTCTGCTTTGTCATATGCTGAGATATGTATTTTAATGGCTAAGTTTGTAGTCCATTTTGAGGGAATTTTTACAATTCATTGCATTGTGACAGGCATCTTTGTAGGTAAATCTTTCTTAGCATTTTTGAGTATTTAGAGAGATTCTTATAATACAATTACCAATTTGAAGAGTTTTGATATTTTTTAAATTCTTGACAGGGATACTATCCTTCTGTTGTTCCATCAGCAGTTGGAGAGTCCTGTCGCACCATATACATAGAGAAGAAAAAAATTACCAAAAGGACTCATCGCCATTGAATATTGTAACTGTAATTTTTCAGGTTTGGTAAGCAGAATTTTCATTTTAATTTCCATTTTCTTTATAAGTAGAAGAATTACTTTTTCTATTAGTCTTTTAAATCTTTTTATTATGTTGAATTTCCTGATATCTTTCTAACAACTAGGGGGTGGAAACTGTTGACACTGTCTTAAAGACAATTGCAGTTCCTTCCCTGTTGCAAAGATAAAGGTCTGTAGTGTGTTAATTCATTGTCTACTAGTTCCTAATGAATAAAATCCCTTGGGGAAAATGCTTTAAGCCAGGCTTAGGGCAGCACACATCCTTACTAGCAACTTTAACTCTTTAAAATGTTAATGAAGGCTAGGAATAGTAATCGTCTTGAATTCACACCTGTGCAATTCAATGTCCCTAAGTTAAGTATAGAGGGGAGTGTTTGTGTGTGGTGTGTGTGAATCTAAATTTAGAATAGCTGTGAAACCAGGCTGAACCTACAACTTCCTTACATTCTTTCCCAATGAACACAAAAATACAAACTAACTGTAAGTGGTCTTTCCTGCAGATTGATTGAAGTTAGTTTTTACTAGCAACCTGGCTGTCCTGGACAAAATGTGGCTTAGGTAACTTTTTGTTCCAACCAGAAATGCAAAGGAGAGATCAGATTTATTTAATGGAATCTTTTTTTTTTTTTTTTTTAAGGAAAATAACATTTAAAACTAGAGGCCTCTGTAAACAGTCTAAAGTATAGTGCTTAGAAAAGTGTAACAAAATTATTTTTAGAGTATTCTCTTTCTTTTAGCATATTTCTCTTTCTAGAGGACAATAAGTACAGGCTTACTGATGTAAAGGAAAAACCACAGGATAAGAACTCGTTCATAAAGAGGGTAAAGGATATAAACTGAAAATTGATAGCTACTGGCTTTTTTTTTCT
>NW_016107610.1:2252977-2254877 GCF_001604975.1 Cebus imitator
GGTTCAGGCAATTCTCCTGCCTCAGCCTCCTGAGTAGCTGGGACTACAGGCATGCACCACCATGCCCAGCTAATTTTTGTATTTTTAGTAGAGACGGGGTTTTACCATGTTGACCAGGATGATCTCAATCTCTTGACCTAGTGATCCACCCGCCTCGGCCTCCCAAAGTGCTGAGATTACAGGCGTGAGCCACCGCGTCCGGCCCTGTGTGTCAACCTTCTAATCAAATTAGATTAACCTTGCAAATGATATTAACAAATATCTGAAAAGCATACTTACCCAAGGAAATTCTAACTACTGCTCCCCCATTAGTCCAGAAACCAGCTTACAAACTTCTGTTTCCTGATTTCTCTTTGCTTCCTAGCACTTCACTCACAATTATACTTTATCACTTAAACCATTCTCAGATTTTTTCTACCGCTACACTAGTAAGCCCAAGAAGACAAGAGCTGTAGCTGTTTTTCTTTTTTTCTTATCATACCCTGGTTGCCTGGCTAGTACTGACACTCAAGATTCTCATTTATTAAGTAGCACATATTTTAATCTATCATATTGGCAGAACTTAAAGTTGAATAGTACCAGTGTTGGTAACAGTGTTCACAGATGCATCGAAAATGTTATAAAAGGAGTATCTCAAACTGTTCAGAGAAGAGAGTAGGATTGAGGACGAGGAATGCTACAGAGATGTGACAGTGATCGTTGTTTATTTTTTACTTGTATTTGTATACCTTTTTGAGATGGAGTTTTGCTCATGTTGCCCAAGCTGGAATGCAGTGGCTCAATCTTGGCTCACCGAAACCTCCGCCTCCTGGATTCAAGTGATTCTCCTGCCTCAGCCTTCTGAGTAGCTGGGATCACAGGCATGCACCACCACACCTGGCTAATTTTCTATTTTTAGTAGAAATGGGGTTTCTCCATGTTGGTCATGCTGGTCTCGAACTCCTGACCTCAGGTAATCTGCGCACCTCAGTCTCCCAAAGTGCTGGAATTACAGTCATGAGCCACTGCACCTCGCTAATATTTTTTTTTTCTTTTAAACAAAATGGAATTTTACAATTTAATTGTATAAAGGGCATGGTGGGGTAAGGGCTTGGGTTTTGAATGGGATCTGGGTGCTTAGCTGTGTGACCTTGGTCAGATTGCTTCACCTCTTCTGTGCCGTGACTTCAGTGCTTGTAAAATGGATGTAATGCCTGTCTTCTCCATGGGGTTGTTTTGAGGAATATGGTGATAGTTGTACGTTGCCTAGTTCCTCTTGGACTTCAAAAACAAGTTTTCTGCTCTTTTTTTTCCCTTGAAAAATAGAGAATGTGATTTTCATTGAAATTTTGAAAGTCAAATAAGTTTCCTGCTCTTTATCTCCTTTAAAAATAGAGAATGTGATTTTCATTTAAATTTTGAAAGTCTTATTCTGCATAGTACCATCCCCATCTGCTGGAATGTCCAGGCTTTGCCACTGAAAGCTTAACTGTTGGTTGTTTCTTGATCACAATCTGGATTACTTCCACTTTGGAAAATGTGTTCTAGTTTCCAAATATGTAGGTATGTTGCATCATTTTGTCTGAAGAATAAATGAGTACATTTATGGGGGTAGAGGGAACTATGCAGAGATCAGCACTTAAGGCTTTTGGAATTAGCGCTGGGGAAAGGGTCTTTCTGCTGTGAAATAAAGGGCTTGCACTAAATGGACTCCAAAGTCCTTATTTTTAATGTTTTGTTGCTTATTTAAATGATCCTGATTTCATTTCATTGAATTCTTGATGTCAAATTTGAAATATAATATGGGCTTTTAGCTGCAAAAAAATACTCATTTATTTAGGGAATGTTAAGTCACCTTGCCCAGTTTAATAGCTTGCATTTTTTTTCTTGTTACAATATGTTCACTGTAAAAAAAAAAAAA
>NW_016107610.1:2255767-2299505 GCF_001604975.1 Cebus imitator
AAAAAAAAAAAAAAAAAAAAACATGTATCTTCATATTCAGTGATGTTTAACTGAAACATAGCATTTCCTTCAGCTGTAAGTTTAGGCAACAAATCACAATATTAGCAAGACCTAATAATTTGTTATCCATAGGATGATCAGACAATTCATATTGATTCCTTTCCAGTCATTGTACATATCTTGACATTATTTCAATATTATGACTATTTTATATGTTTTGAAACATTTTTCTTAGAATGTTTCTGTAGGTTTTAGCAGACTGCCAAATGGTTCAAGATACAAAAAAGGTAAACCTCTGGCATTCAGTCTTCATATTTTGGAGTTTGTTTAAATAGGTGTCTATTTCATACACCAGTAAGAAGTACTTGAAGTTAAAGCTTTTGCCTACATCTGTGATTATTTGGACATAGAATACATTTCTAAAAGTAGAATTTATTTATCAAAGAGTAACTATCTTTTGAAGCTTTCAATGTTTTTGTCAGATTTCTCTCCAGAAATGTCGTACCAATTTACTCTATATGAAAATACACTGCCCTTCTGTTTTAAATAACTGATGGGATGGGTTTGGTACACAGCTCCGTGGGACCTGAGTGCAGAAAAGGGGTACTTTGCTAACTTGCTGATACAGGTCTGAGTAGGGTTATGTATGAGTGCAGACCTGGGTCTAGAAAGTGTCCCATTGTGGGGGAGAGGTGGGAGAGAGGTCGGGGGAGCAGATTACTCCCTGGATTTGAGATGAACAAATATCTCACCTCTGCCTTTTAGCTTTGTTGCTTACGGCCATCTTTGAGCCTTGTGCTTTCTAGTTAAAAAAAAAAAAAAAAAAAAAAAGGTGGGGGGGTGGCAAGGAATTTCACAAGGTGGTATAAACTGCTTTCCTGCTTTCTTTTGTGGCTTTCTCATCTGGTGCCAGGACATTAAGAGCTTTTGTACCAGAGATTTTTATCCTGTATGCAGTAGTTACTTGTTTGGTATATCCTTGCTAAAGGGCCTGAATTACACAGAACACTCTGATTTGTAAACAATCAAACACCCAGTTAGAACTTACTTTAGTAAAATGTGGGATATGTTGGAAGGCTGTTGATACAAAGCTCACAGAATAGGAATCACTGGAAAGCTGGGGATACTGAATTTGTGGCCTCCAGTTTTATCTATTTCTGACTTTCCTCTGCTCATTTCCCAGTGTGAGTTTCATTATCTCCTTTTACAGAGTTGCCTGTTATGAGAAGGAGTATATGCTTACATCCTTTGGCATCATGGACAATCCTGAAATAGTTCTTCCACTATCTACAGTTAGAAAAATCTCAAGGAAAGATACCCAGTTAGGTTGGCTTAAGTCATGCCCGTATGTGGACTGGTCTCTGTAGTCATAGGATTGGGTAATTCTTGCTTAGCTTGAGTCAGGCGCTTACCTATGGGACCATTACTGTAACCAGAGAGGTGGAATCCTGCAAGAAGATGCCACTACCTTTAGGACCACTTGGATGGCAATTCAACAAAAGCAATTCAAAAACAAATCTGGTGTTGGGGAGATTTTTTAAAACCTTGGGGATTCATGAATTAGGCAACAGGAATCTTCCAACATTTGTGTACAACCTAATTTTTTAAAAAACATATGCCACAATGAGATACTAGTTTATACACTATTAGCATGGCAGTTATTAAAACAAAATATAAATTGTAGGCAAGGATATGGAGAAATTAGAACATTTGTGCATTGCTGATGGAAATGTAAAATGGTGCTGCTGCTGGGGAAAATAGTGTGGTGCTTCCAAAATAATTAAACATAGAATTACCATATGATCCAGCAATTCTCCTTCAAGGTATACACAGAAAAGAATTGAAAGCGAGGACTTGAACGTATATTTGTATGTTAGTGTTCATAACAGTACTGTTCACAACAGTCAAAAAGTAGAAAGAGGAAACAACCCAAATGTCCATCAGTGGATGAATTGGATGGATGGATGGATGGATAAACAAAATGTTATGAACAATGAAATATTAGCAGCTTTAAAAAGGAAACCTGGCACAGTGGTGCACACCCATAGTCCCAGCTACTTGAGAGAGGGTGAGGCAGGATAGAGTAAGGCAGGAGTCTGGGGCCAGCCTGGGCAATATAGCAAAATCCAGTCAATGAATGAATGAATGCTGGGCAGTGGCTCATCCCTATAGTTCCAGCACTTTGGGAGGCCTAGGCAGGTGGATTGCTTGATCCCAGGAGTTCAACAACAGCCTGGGCAGCATAAGGAGACCCCCATCTCTAAAAATTTAGCCAGGCTGGTGACATGCACCTGTGGTCCCAGCTGCTTGAGAGACTGAGGTGGGAGGATTAGTTGATGCTGGGGAGACCAAGGCTGCAGTGAGCCGTTACTGTGCCACTGCATCCTAGCCTGGGTGGCAGAAGGAGACCCTGTCTCAAAAAAAAAAGGGGAGGTGGGGACGTACTACAACATGGATGAACCTTGAAGGTGTTATGCCAAGTAAAATAAACCTGATACAAAGGACAAATACTATATGATTATACTTACGAGGTACCTACGATAGTCAAATTTATAGAGACAAAGTAAAATAATGGTAACCAGGGCCTAGGAGGAGAGGGTAGTGGGGAATTAATGTCTAATGGTACAAAGTTTTAGCTTAGGGTAAAAAAAGCTCTCGAGGTGAATAGTGGTGATGGTTGCACAAAAATATGAATGTACTAATGCCTCTGAATTGTATGTGCAAAAATGATTAGAATGGTAAATTTCATGTATATTTTACCACAGTAAAATTTTTAGTACAGTGCACCCCTTGCATATTTAACTTGGTATCTACATTTTTATTATAAGTGGAAACATTTATAATAGTAGATTTGACACCTATTATCTACTTTAAAATATGTAAACCGTTCTTTAATAGTGGGAAACTTTTTATTATTTCTTTTCTACTAGTATTTGTAGTCCAATTCTCCCACTGAGTTTTATCCTAATGTAATATTTTATGCTTGAGAGTCTTGTTGATATCGCACGTCATACTTCCCAGTAACAACAAAAGTATGTAAACTGAAATTTCAAATTATTTCCTGTATCTCAAAGGCGATTAGTATACTGGATTGCTATGACAATTGGTAGGGCAATTAAGACAATTTAAATGTTACAAATCTTGATAAAATTTTATTCTTTAATAACTGTTTATTGGCAATGCTTGCTTTTATTGTTGTTGTTTTAAGACAAGGTATCTGTCACCTGAGCCAGAGTGCAGTGGCACAATCCCAGCTCATTGCAGCCTCAGCCTCCTAAGTACCTGGGACCACAGACGCACGCCACCATGTCCTGCTATTTTTCTTATTTTTTTGTAGAAACAGGATCTCCCTACGTTGCCCAGGTTGGTCTCGAACTCCTGGGCTAAAGTGATCTTGCTGCTTTAGCCCCCTAAAGTGTTGGGATTACAGATGTGAGCCACCACACCTAGTCTGAAAATATTTTTTAATGACATAAATTGAGACCTTTTTAGTAGAGGTGGGGTTTCACCACGTTGGCCAGGATGGTCTTGATCTCTTGACCTTGTGATCCACCAGCCTCGGCCTTCCAAAGTGCTGGGATTACAGGCGTGAGCCACCGCGCCTGGCCCAAACTGATACCTTTTAAAAACTCATGTAATTTTATACGTACCTGGCAGGGGAGATACCATGATCACAAAGGTGGTTTTCCCAGGGTGAGGCTTATCCATTGCATTCTGGATGTGCTGACCCCTGCTATTTCCCCAAATGTGGGAAACTCAGCTGCATAATTTATGGTAGTGGGGGACTGCGTTCACGCTTTCCTCTGGTATTTTTTTTTTTTTTAATAAAAAAAAACATGTAATTTTACGACCGAGCACAGTGGCTCATGCCTGTAATCCCAGCACTTTGGGCGGCTGAGGCAGGTGGATCACCTGAGGTCAGGAGTTCAAGACCAGCCTGGCCAACATGGTGAAACCCTGTCTCTACTCTAAAAAATCAGCTGGGCATTGTGGCGTCTGTGTGTAATCCCAGCTACTGGGGAGGCTGAAGCAGGAGAATTGTCTGAGGCCTGGGAGGTAGAGGTTGCAATAAGCCGAGATCTTGTCCAGCCTGGATGACAGAGTGAGACTGTCTCAAAACAAATAACAACAACAGAAAAGTAATTTTGGGTGACTGACTTATTGCTGGAATGGCTACAGAGTCTTGCTCTGTCACCCAGGCTGGAGTGCAGTGGCATGATCTTGGGCTGACTGCAACCTCCGCCTCTCTGGCTCAAGTGAGTCTCCTGCCTCAGCCTCTTGACTAGCCGGGACTACAAGTGCATGCCACCACGCCCTGCTAATTTTTGCATTTTTAGTAGAGATGGGGTTTCACCATGGCTGGTCTCGAGCTCCTGACCTCTAGTGATCCACCTGCCTCGGCCTCCCAAAGTGCTGGGATTATAGGTGTGAGCCACTGTGCCCAGCCAATTTGGGGTTTTTAACCCTGTATGTATACATTTTGTTTCCATAGGTTTGTGCCCTGAGTAAACTTGTTCACATAAAATAAGTAATTGGGTAGTGAACTAGTTTTTACAATCCTTTGATCTCTTTGTTCTGTGCAAAAAATTAGTCATGTATTATTATTTTTAGTCATCTACTTGCTGATAGTTGCATTCTACTCCTTCATATTTGTTGAAAAGAAAGAACTGGAAACCAGCTAATTTGTGAAGATTTGTTACCTAGTCATACCAGACATGGAATTACTGAGTTTCTTGGAACTGTATCAAGAATGCTTCATCAAGATTTCAGGCCGGGCGCGGTGGCTCAAGCCTGTAATCCCAGCACTTTGGGAGGCCGAGGCGGGTGGATCACGAGGTCAAGAAATCGAGACCATCCTGGTCAGCATGGTGAAACCCCGTCTCTACTAAAAATACAAAAACTTAGCTGGGCATGGTGGTGCATGCCTGTAATCCCAGCTACTCAGGAGGCTGAGGCAGAATTGCCTGAACCCAGGAGGCGGAGGTTGCGGTGAGCCGAGATCCTGTCATTGCGCTCCAGCCTGGGTAACAAGAGCAAAACTCTGTCTCAAAAAAAAAAAAAAAAAGATTTCAGATGAGGCTGAGTGCAGTGGCTTACGCCTGTAATCCCAGCACTTTGGGAGGCTGGAGCAGGCAGATCATTTGAGCCCAAGAGTCTGAGAATGGCTTTTATATTGGGCAACATAGCAAGACCCTGTCTCTACAAAAATATACCAAACAAACAAAAAAAGCCAGATATGGTGGCATGCACCTGCAGTCCCAGCTACTTGGGAGGTTGAGGTAGGAGAGTCACTTAAGCCTAGAAGTCTAGTCTGCGGTGAGCTGTGTTTATTCCACTGCATTCCAGCCTGACAGAGCAAAATTCTGTTTGTAAAAGTTCATCTCAAAATCAAAACAAAAAAACACGGATTTGACATTACTACTATGTCTCTTTGTCCTTCACTTAGATATATCTTAACTCAGTATACTTAAAGGATTGAGAAAACTTATAATAGTTTTTGTGCAACATTTGTAGGAAATTTAAGAATTTTAAGTTAGTTTAAAAATATACCTTTGTAATCAGGACAATGGCTCACACCTGTAATTGCAACAGTTTGAGAGGCTGAGGTGGGAGGATCCCTTGAGCCCAAGAGTTTGAGACTAGCCTGGGCAACAGAGTGAGACCCTGTCTCTAAAAAAAAAAAAAAAAAGAAAGAAAAAATAGTTGGACTTAGTGGTGTGCCTATAGCCTCACATACAAAAAGAAAACAAAGCACACTTTTGCCGATATGCTCTTTTTAAATGATTTTATTTTACCATTTGCTTTAAGTATGTTTTGTCAAAACCATGGGCCTATAGACTTAACTTTATTTATAGAAAATGAGTTCTGTTTTTTTTGGAGACAGGATCTCACTCTGTCACCCAGGCTGGAGTGCAGTGGTGTAATCTCAGCTTACTCTGCATATTCTGCCTCCCAGGCTCAAGCGATCCTCCCACCTCAGCCACCCAGCTGGCTGACTACAGGTGCACAACACCATGCTCGGCTAATTTTTTGTATTTTTATTAGAGATGGGGGTTTTGCCATGTAGCCTAGGCTGGTCTCGAACTTGTTGGCTCAGCTGTCCATCTGAGTTGGCCTCTCGAAGTGCTGAGACTACAGGTGTGAGCCACACCCAGCCTGGGGTCAGTTCTTACTGTCAAACCAATTAGTTCAGTCAGACTTTCTTTCAGAAAAAGTCTGACTTTATTTTTTTCTCAACATTTTATTAATATTTTCAAGCATACAGAAAAGCTGAAAGAAACATAAAGTGAACACCTGTAATACTTAGCACTCTTATACAATGAACGTTTTACCATATTTGCCTTATCACATCTCCATTCATTTAGTTAGCCCCCAAACCACTTATCAGTACAGTTTACTTTTATAATTCAATTCATTAAAGTAAATTGTAGACATTAGTACAGTTTACCTCAAAATCCTTCAGCATGCATATTGTTAACTACAGTTGTTTATAACTTTTTGAGGTAAAATTTATATGCAGTAAAGTCCACAAATCCTAAATGTGTCATTAGATCCATTCTGACTGATGTATCCCCACTCTCATCAAAACTGTTAGCATCACCTCAGCTAGTTCCTTGTACCCCTTCCTAATCTACCCTGCTACTTCCGGCCAGAGACAACCACCTGATTTTTTTCACCATATATTAGTTTTGTCTGTTCTAAAAATTGAAATAAGTGGAATTACATACATATGTACTTACATATGACTTTTTTCACTCACCTTAATTATCTTAAGATTTACCTATATTGTTGCCTGTATCAGTTTCCCTTTTATTGCTGAGTAATAGTATGGTATATGCATATACCACATTTTGTTGTGTTGATTCTCACATGGACTGAATCCAGGTTTGAGTGATTATGAATAAAGCTGCTATTACTATTCTTGCACAGGTGTTTTTATAGACATTGACTTTTACTCCTTTTAGTTGAATTCCTAGGAGTATAATTTTCAGATCATAGGATAATATGTGTTTAGTTGTTTAAGAAATGGGCAGACCTATTCTCAGAGTGAATGTACCTTTTCTTCCATTGAAAAGGAAGAAAATATATAAGAGTTTTCATAGGTACAAGGTGGATGTACCATTTACGGTAATGAAGCTTTGATTGACATCAAATGTTGGCAGGATGTGGTACAGTCTTTTTAATTTTAGCCACCTAGTAGTTGTGCAGTAGTGTCTCACTGTGGTTTTAACTTAGATTTCTTTGACTAACGATGTCGAGCAATTTTTGAAGTTCTTATTGGCCATTTATATAATCTTTTTGAAATGCTTTTCAGATTTTGTGTCTTTTAACAATTGGGACTTTGTTACTTTTCAGTTAAGATTTCTTTAATGATTTGTCAGATACATTCGTGGGTATTTTCTCACATTTTCTGGCTTGCCTAATTATTTTCTTAATGGTGTCTTGATGAGAAGTTTTTGATTTTGGTAAATTCAGCTTATAAACTTTCTTCGTGATGATTGTTTTCTGTGCTCTACATAAAGAAACTCTTGCTTCTATGCACATCCTCTTTCCTCTACTAAGTTACAAAGATAATTCTTAGAGAAGCTATATAGTTACACTTAGCTTTCACTTTTAGGTCTCAGATACCTATTAAATTAATGTTTGTATATAGGTCAGAGTGTATTCCCTCCTCCCCATATGGTGTTCCAGCAACATTTTTAAAAAGGTTTTCCCCAATGAATTGCTTGAAGTCTGGTATATTGGGATTACACTGTGCAGATGGTCCCAGACTTAGGATGGTTCAATGTATGTTTTTTGACATGATGATGGTGTGAAAGTGATACGCATTCAGTTGAAACTGTACTTTGAGTATCTATATAACCATTCTGTTTTTCATTTTCATTACAGTATTCAGTAAATTACATGAGATACTTATCACTTTATTATAAAACAGATTTTCTGTTAAATGATTTTGCCCAACTGTAAGCTAGTGACAGTTTTCTGAGCACAGTTAAGGTAAGCTAGGCATAGCTATAGATTAGATGTATTTAAATGCATTTTCAATTTACAGTGTTTTCAACTTACAATGGGCTTGTCAGACCATAACCGCACTGTAGTTGAGGAACATCTGTATATTAATTTAGTAGGTATCAATTTTTAGCACTATCGAGTCTTCCAGTACATGAACATGGTTTATGATTTTCTTTCTCTCTCTCCCTTCCTTCCTTCTTTCCTTCCTCCTTTCCTTCCTTCCTTCCTTCCTTCCTTCCTTCCTTCCTTCTTCCTTTGCTTTCCTTTCCTTTCCTTTCCTTCCCTTTCCCTTTCCCTTTCCCTTTCCCTTTCCCTTTCCCTTTCCCTTTCCTTTCCTCTTTTCCCCTTTTCCCCTTTTCTCCTTTTCTCCTTTTCTCCTTTTTCTTTTTCTTTTTTGCGACTGAGTCTAGCTTTGTCACCCAGGCTGGAGTGCAGTGGCATGATCTTGGTTCACTGCAACCTCTCCGCCTCCCAGGCCCAAGCAATTCTCCTGCCTCACCCTCCCGAGTAGCTGGGACTACAGGCCTGTGCCCCATGCCCCGCTAATGTTTTTTGTATTTTTGGTAGAGATGAGGTTTTACTATGTTGGCCAGACTGGTCTCGAACTCCTGACCTCAAGTGATCTGCCCACCTCAGCCTCCCGAAGTGCTGGGATTACAGACGTGAGCCACCATGCCTGGCCTCATGTATTTTCTTTAATCTTCACAAAATGCCTAAAAGGTAGCTACTGTTACCTCTTAAAAAGATGAAAAATGCTCAGAAAGGTGCTCAGAAGGACGCAGTGGCAGACCTAGTGAGCACAGCAAGGTTTGTTAGTCGTCTAAAGCTGATTTTTTTAGCCTGCCACACTAATGGTTTTAACAGGTATGGCCTCCATTTGTTAGGATCTAGTGAAGGAATCCTACAATGGTAGTAAAAACCTTTATCTGGAGCAATGTCTGGATAAGGAGGAAAGTGAGGCCTGTGGTAGTGGGGTTTGTGCGGGTGAGGGTAGAATTACACTGTGTGTAGAACTCCAGGCTCTTGGGTGCATGTAGCCATTTGGTTCTTAGGTTTAACAGACCTGTTGCTCAGGCCTGGGGTCTTTCAGCTTGGGGTGGGAAGACTGTGTTAGTTGTTTACATCAGTACTTTTCAAACTTTTGAGATGGAGACTGCTTTGTCGCCCAGGCTGGAGTACAGTGGTGCAATCATGGCTCACTGATGCTTTGAACTCCTGGGCTCAAGCAATCTTCCCAAAGTGCTGAGATTATAGGCATGAGCCACCATACCCAACTGCTCAAACTTTCTTTGCATACATATATATTAACTGGGAATCTTGTTAAAATGCAAATCTCAGTTCCATCGGTCGTGGGTGGGGCCTGAGACTCAGTATTTATAACAAACTCCTGGTGCTGCTCACATTGCTGGTCTGTCACACTATACTTTGAATAGCAAGAGCATAGTTGATTGTCTCTGCGTGAGGGATGAGGGTAATCATCTGCACAGTTACCCTGATTTTAATAGGTAGAGAATGGCTGCTTCTAGACATAGATGCCCTCAGTTTGGGATAGAGAGGATTATATAGATACTTGATTTGGGGGGAATAGATACTTAAGTATGGATGAAGGAAGCCTTATGCTTTGATAACTAATACATATGGGTGAAGTCTGAAGTATATGCTTAGCTGAGGGAAGGGTGAACATAGAGAAGCAGGAGGAAGTAGTCGGGTGGGGACAGCACCAGTATGGGCAGTTCTTGCTTGGCCTTTGCAGTGATGAACAAGGCTTTGACAAACAGACAGGGAACAAGCAGAGTATCTACAGCCAGCAGGAATAACGTGGATGGATGACACAGCAGCAAAGCTTTAAAAAAAATATCTCCAATGGAAGGAGACTGATAATTTCCCCCTCTAGGCTATGCCTGAGTGCCTATGGACACAGAGTGTACTGCAGGAAGCTCTGAACAGCTATTCCTATGGCAGCAGTATCCTCTTGACCCTGCCATGGGAGGTCCCAGGTGGAAATGCTTCCTGTATCTGCTTGCTTCTCCTTGCAACAGGGGAGAACAAGCAGGTGGAGTGTTACCAGCTGAGTCCAGGTGTGAGCAGCCTGTCTGCTGAATCTGGGCCTGTTGCCCTACCCTCCTTTGTGAGGAAGAAGCACGGTGACCCAGGGCTCATGTTGGAAAAGGACTGATGTGGAAGGACACGGCAAAGAGGAAATAGCGGAAGCTCCAGAAGCTGAACTTTCTTAGACTTTGTTGCTGGGGCTGTGAGTGGCCACAAAAATAAAGCACTGGTCTTATGCAGCACCTCTGAGAGAGGGCCTGGGCATTAGAGGCATCAGTGGCCTCACGGCTGCCCAATATTGTGCTCAGGGTTCTTAGAATGGCAAAAGAAGCAATATTGACAGAGCTGGGTGATTAAGCTTCAGAGTTTGGTGTTTCTAATAGGGCAAAACAATATTTTAGAGGCTGTTTCTCTTGTTTTGGTTTGTCAGATGCTGCTTTGAGAGTGTTTCCTCAGTCTGTGCCTGCAGTTGCAGGAGGGCAGGGAGGAGTGGAGCTGGGCCACTAAATCTGCTTATGACTAATACCCATCTTATTGGGGTGAGGGAGTCTGGGCACAGGGATTATCCTAATCAGGGCAGGTCTCGCTCTGGCATACGGGTTGTGGCCATGTCCTGTGAGGTATACCTGGAAAAGCCCAGTGACTCTCCCATCCTCTGCCAAAACCGACCCCCCTTTCTCTGTGATAAGCTGTTCTAGACAAGCCTGGAACACCAGGTGTTGTTCCCCAGGGTCCAAGTGTACATTGTTTTTCTGAAGGTTATCTTGTTCCTCAGTGGTAAACACTGCTGTGTCAGGGTGCTGCTCAGGGGCCACTTGGAGCACACAGATTTTTGCTAGCAGGATTGTGAAGCTTTGCATTGGGCTGCAAAGCCAGGGCTTGAGCCAGCAGCTGGAGAGAGTCCAGGACTAGAGTGTTTTTGGGTTTGGGGGTGGAGAGCAGAGGGAGGGAAAGGGAGGGGCAGGAGGGCAGAGCCACACAAGCAGGCAGTCGGCTGCTTTGGCTTTACTGTCAGCAGAGAGGACTTCAGTCGTGCCTGAGGGCTGCTTGGCCACCATTGCTGGAGATCGGAGGGCGCTGCCTTGCAACCCAGACTTACCGGCACTGTACCGGGACTATTCCAAGTAGCTGTTGTGCTGTCTTTCCCTGGGAGGCAAGTCTCCTCCCTGTTGTCCCCTCCTGCTCCTCCCCCGTTCTGTGAGGGATGATGCCGCTCTCTATTGCACGGCTCAGCCGGCTGATGTCACTGGCAGCGGGAAGCATCAGCAGCCTGATCACATGCTGGCCCAGTCTGTAATGCAGACGGGATAGGGGTGTGTTTGTGGGGAGGGGGCCTGTATGGCAACTGCTCTTGTTCCAACGCCCCCAAAAGTGCAGAGGCAGCGGCTACAGCATCCAGCCAGCTTGGATGTCTGGCCCGTGAGCCTGGGGAAACTATTATTAGTAATATTTACTGTTGATAATATTGGGGAAAACAGCCCTTAACTCTGAGGTTTCTGCTGTGCTCCTATCCAACGCAGACTTCCAGGACTCTGAAGAAACAGTTACAAGCAGGATGCTTTTTCCAACCTCTGCGCAAGAATCTTCCCGTGGCCTCCCAGATGCAAATGACTTGTGCCTTGGCCTGCAGTCCCTCAGTCTGACGGGCTGGGACCGACCCTGGAGCACCCAGGACTCAGATTCCTCAGCCCAGAGCAGCACACACTCGGGTGAGTGCCAGAGAATGAGTTGGCTGGGGGAAGGGGATGCATGGGGCTGGTGAACGAAGATATCCACAGCAACAGTTGTTCTGTTCCCCTTTGCATCACTCCCCACCATACACACATACAACATGGAGCTGTTTTGCAAGAGATGGAAATGCTAGCTGTGAGTGTGGCAGGACAGATGGCTCCCCGTAAAAGCAGGCATGCCTCTTCCACTTACCCTGATAAATCCCCTGGAGTTGTTAGCCTGCACCTGGAGTGCCCCTGAGGAGGGTCCCCAAGGTGATGGCCTTGTGCAGAAAAGATCCAGCTAACCCCCTGGTGCCCAGGCCTGTCTTGGAGATGATGAAGCAAAACACTTTTAGGTGGGGGAGGGGAGTTAAGGGGCTGATTACTGGATGACCAGAATTACTCAGTGGCTTTAAAAACTAGGGAGTTATATGAAGGGTGGGTGGTCTCTGAATCATGGCAAAGGAAGGATTTTAACCTCAGATGAGGCTGGATAATGTGCTGGGATATTGGAATTGACTTAACGTAAGGTTAAGAACATTGATCCTGGAAAGGGGTAGGCAGGGTAAGTGGGGTGGGGTAACTCCCAGCCACAGAGCCTTTTTTTCTTTCCTTTGTGTTGAGAGTGACCAGCTGGATAAAAGAAGAGCCACTCCCCTTTAGGATCCCTTGTCTTCTTGGTAGGATTCAATGGGGACAAACTAAAGGGACTTTTTGGCAGCCCCCCTTGAACTGCTTCTGCTCAGACCTTCCGTTACCCGTTTATTTCCCTCTTGTGGTACAAGGAGGAGGGGCAAGTCTTGGAGTATTCAGGAAGAAATGTGAACTTAAATACTACAGGTATACTTACAACCTGCATATTTTGCATCATATAAATTGTATCATAATAAAGAGGTATTGGCAGCAGATACTCTAGGAAAATGAAAAGGTGGTAAGGGGCACTAAGGGGCTGGTGCAGCCATTTGTTGTTGGTGCTGACACTGAGAAACACCAAGTCTGCTATCCTTCCCTTCCCTTCCTGGTCCAGGAACCGGCAGCCATGGCAGCAAAGTACCGTCTTGTTGATTTCTGTGGCCTCCACCCTGTTTGGCGCAAGTCTTTTTTTAGAATGCTTTGCAGAGCCTGGGCCTGTTGTGTCTGTTAGGCATTTTAATGCCTAGTTGTTTTGGTAAAACCCCATTTAGGGGAGGGGTATTGAAATTGTTTGATGTGGATGTGGATGAGGAAGAGCTTTACCTTAAGTAACTACTTCTGGGTTAAGATAGGGCTTCTTGAACTACTCACCTTCTGCTGACTCAGGTTTTTCCAGAAAGGTCAGTAACTGCCCTGTTCCCCTAGGCAAGGAAGTATGGTGTCACTGTTTGGTATCCTATGCCTGGAGACCTTGGCTTGGACAGCACAATACTTTCTTTTGTATATTCTTGAAGCCAACCTTGGTGGCCTATGAAGCCACTCTCTCCTGTCCTTACTGCTACTGTATTGGAGCAAGAGATACAAGAGCTCACATAGGAGATCTGCACCTGTTTATGGGGATCAGTGTTTGACCAAGGCACTGTCTTTCCCTAGTATCAGGTTGAAGTACAGTATAGCCCATCTTTTGCTCTGGTTCTCTAAGCTACAGTGCTCTTTCTGAAGGCTTAGCTTGGTTTGAAAGTTGCTGTGAAATTCAGCTATTAAAAGTAGCTTGGATCTAGTCATAATATCCACAGCTTCCCCACCACCTGAAAGGCCTGTGCTTGTAGCTGTTTGTGTCTGAAATAGAAATGGTTTTTCTTTTCCACTTTTCATCCCAAGCACTTTAGTGATAAATACTACATGATTTTGTGGACCAGGGAGGGACTGCAGCCTGAGCTTCAGAATTCATAAGGACCAGAACCGGAGTTGCCCCAGCAGCATGATCTGGCTGTGTGGGTATGTCTTCCTTTCTGAGGGTTGAGGACACACCCATCCCTAATCGTTATGTTGCCTTTGGTTTTGGAGCTGTGGTGTCAGCCATCACTCTTCTTTCCCTGGGCTCTGGGCCTTCTTGGAAAGCCCACATGAAGGTACCGCCTCCTGGAGTAGGATGCAGCCCTCCCACCAGCCAGCTGCAGTGCCAGATCGTGCACCCTCACCAGCAATGCGGGAACATGCAGCCCACATTCCAGTGCCTACACTGCCTTTCCGTCTGAAAACCAGCTAGCTCAGTTGCTTCAGTGAGGGAGGAGGCTTTCAACAGCTTTGGGCATTTGGGGAGTTATCCTTGCCGACAGCCTCTGTGTAGAGACCAAGATGCAAGCTTATTCCTTGAGCTGTGCTTGGTGATACATGGCCCAAGGCAGGCAGCTATAGCATCACATCTGACCATCTTCTACCACTCTTAAGTAATCAGCAAGGTTGGAGATAGTAGGGCTTTTGGCCAAATTATTTCGGGAAACATTGAGCATTTGTTGTGTGCAGCACTGGAAGTATAACAATGAATAAGATAAAATTATTACCTTTAAGAATATCCATGGCTGTCAAAGGAAAACAAATGAGAAAGTATACCAAGTGCTATATGATAGCTGCTATGATAGGGGGCTTCCATTTTTTCCTCTAAGGATTGTCTTCATTGTAACAACCTTTCATCACATTCTCAGCTTGAGGCTAGTACATGGATACCATTCTCCAGGAACCAGAGTACTTCTGCAGTCTAGATTTCCTTGGCCTCATAGTCCTGCAGGAAGACACTGGAATGGTCTGTTTTTGAAATTGTACCTGCAAGGCCTGCATGAGCTTGGATGTAACACTTTGTGGGGTCCTTCTCTTCTAGACTGTGCCTACCATGTGGCACCACCCCTTGCTGAGGAGGAAGGCTTTCAGGGCTAGATGAGTATTATATGTGCGTTTTTCTGATACCCCAGTGGTACATGTCCAGGGCTGCCCTTGTCCTGCTTGCAATGTCTTAAGATCTATAATGGAACAGCAGGGCTGTAGAAGCTGTCCTCAGTATTCCAGAATGGGGGATAGAATGACTAATAACCACCATTTATCGACTACTTTTTGTGCTAAGTATATCACATGATTTTAATGCTTGCACAGATGAGGAAATAGGCTCACAGAGGTTACAAAGTGCCCAAAGTGACACAACTACTGGAAGACTCAAAATTCTAACCCAGGTCTCTGGTTATAAAACACATATGCTTCCTGTTAGACCTGTGGTCCTGTTAGTAGAACCCCAACATATTGAGCGAGAAAATGTAAAGTAACCATATACTACACAGGCTATTCAGATAGAGGTGGTGTGCTCCCTTGATGAGATCTCTGAAGGTAAGGGCCTATGGTAGACAGTTCTAGTTCCCTCTCAGTCCCTGAGTCTTAGCTCATCAGCTGCACCACCCACTGGGGATATGTCTTCCTGCCTTCCCCCTTGTAACTCTTCTATGTGCGGCATTATTCAGCAGAAGAGTGAGGTGACTGAGACTACTCTGGGGGACCCAGAAACAAGGACTCTGTTAATGATGCTTAGTGCAAAAGCCCAGTGGGCAGACCATATGTACATTCTAAAGATATCAGTGTCAGAGGGCATTGTCTGTTTTTTCCCACTTGTCTTTAGAAGTCCCTTGAGCACTAACCCATTCACACTCTGTTTTTTCGTTTGTTTTTGAGATGGAATCTTGCTCTGTCGCCTAGGCTGGAGTGCGGTGGTGTGATCTCAGCTCACTGCAATCTCCACCTCCTGGGTTCGAGCCATTCTCTGCCTCAGCCTCCCGAGTTGCTGGGATTACAGGCGCCCGCCAACATGCCAGGCTAATTTTTTTTTTTTTAAGTAGAGACGGGGTTTCACCATCTTGGCCAGGCTGGTCTTTAACTTGTGACCTCATGATCCGCCCGCCTCAGCCTCCCAAAGTACTAGGATTACAGGCGTGAGCCACTGTGCCCAGCCCAAACTCTCATTTTCTATTCTAACTGCTAATAAGTGAATGGAATGTTCCCTTTGCTTTGTCACTTGCACTCTCCCCGTTGGTCTGCAGGCTAGATCAGCCTAAGATGAGGGGGGAGTCTTCAGCAGTTTGCACCTGAAGCTTCTTCCAAACACTCATTCTGAGGTGACATTCAGAATGGGATTAGGTCTGTCCTGTGTAGAACATGGACTTCCTCAGCCCAACCAGGGTCTCTTGCAAATTGCCTCAACTCCCAATTTTCCACTACTGTATTCCCAGCAGTAGAACAGTGCCTGGTTAATGGCTAATACATATTTTTTGAATGAATGATGAGTGCTGAGCCACTGTGTTTATCCTGGGTGTTTTTTTTTTTTTTTTTTTTTTTTTTTTTTTTTTTTTTTTTTTTTTTTTTTTTTTGAGACGGAGTTTCGCTCTTGTTACCCAGGCTGGAGTGCAATGGCGCGATCTCGGCTCACCGCAACCTCCGCCTCCTGGGTTCAGGCAATTCTCCTGCCTCAGCCTCCTGAGTAGCTGGGACTACAGGCACGCGCCACCATGCCCAGCTGATTTTTTGTATCTTTAGTAGAGACGGGGTTTCACAGTGTTGACCAGGATGGTCTCGATCTCTTGACCTCGTGATCCACCCGCCTCGGCCTCCCAAAGTGCTGGGATTACAGGCGTGAGCCACCGAGCCCGGCCTATCCTGGGTGTTTTTTAACTGCAGATTTCAGACAAGGTCTCTCCTATTCTTCTCCCTCCTGCTTGTGTTGATTTAGCTGGATGGACAGATTCTTCAAAGATGAGTATCTTGGGCCCTGTAGCTTCTAGGGCATGGCGATGTATTTATACAAAGTTTTCATCATACAGTGGAGCATGAGTTCTGTTGTGGAGTCAAGTAGTCTGTTTGGGAAAGCTTTTGGTGCAGAGAGGAGGGAGGACCTCTGAAGCAGTGTGGCCAGGGAGGCCTCCAATGTGAGAAAAGAGGTTGAGCAGGTTGTTCACCTGCTTTTTGCCAGGTGTTGAGCTAATTGCTATTAGAGTAGGGTGGTATATGGTGCGACAGGACTCTGCTGATGGAACAACAGAAGGATAGTATCCCTGTCAAGAATTTAAAAAATATCAAAACTCTTCAAATTGGTAATTGTATTATAAGAATCTCTCTGGCAAAAAGCAGGATGTGTGCTGACCTTACAAGGGACATGAATATGTCTTTTCTGCAGGTAATGGAACTTGCCTGGTGATCAGGACTGGGTGTTACACTGGGGAGAAGGTTTGTGTTTGTCACTAACTTGAACTTGTGGGATCCACAGTCAGCAGGGGGAGTCCACACTCTCATTACCACCACGGTTGAGATGTGGTGTAGAGTTGCAGATTTGGAGTCACAGGCGGAGTGGTCTGTTTTCATAGCTAGAATGAATGCTTCTCTCCCTGCTTCCTGTGCCTTCAGAGAGATCCTGAGCAAGCATCCTAGAATCAAGGATGGTGATAGGGAAGAAGAGTTTCAGGTATATGGCCTTATATCACAGGCTAGAAATAATGGCTCCTGGTCCAGATTTTCCCCATTAGACTATTCCCATTAAGTAACAAACATTTGACTATCACGTTTTGGTGCTAGTCTCTGCTTCGGCTAAGCTCAACCTCAGACGGTCTTATAATGCATACATACAGTGCCAAGCCCTTGTTACCATTGCAAATGCTGCCATCACACTCTAGGTGCCTTTGTACTCTTTGGGGAAGGCTTCCGAAAATTCGAACAGTGACTCAGCTGTAAAACCGACAGGAGCTGGCATAGAAGGGTGAAAGGAGAGAAAGTTAACAATCAGTCTAAAAATATTACTGCTGATTTGGTCTCTTATACTCTCTGAGGTAGCATTAATGAACTGGAACGCTCTGCCAGATCCTTTCCTCCCCGTGACTTCTCTGAGCAATATCTGTGGCTGATGCTGATTCCTGCCAGCATGTGAATGGGGATGGGTACTTCTGTTCTAGGAAGAGCACAATGTCTTACCCACTTCTAGAAGATGGAGATTTATTGGACACATGGACACCAGAGCTGGAGGTACTTGGTATACCTCAGACTTTCCATGATCCCTTGCATTCTAGAGGCCAGGAGAGAACAGAGCAAAGAGGTCAGGGCCTTGGCCATTATTGGGGGTTGACTCTAGGACTTCTCACCACGCCTCCCCTTCCTCTAATCCATCTAGGTTAATACTTGACATTTGGACTTATGAAGATGTGTGTCCCATGATGGAGAGTAGACTTTGAGATGAGACACTGACTTGCATTACAAGGGACCTGTCATTTCCACTGGATTTCAGTTTCTGTGGCTTAAAGAGAGTACCTTTCCAGTTAGGTATACTTGTGGCTTTGAATGTAAAAGGGAACAGTCCAACGCTAGCTGTTTTGTTCCTTTCCTCCTGATCCCCAGCTGGTGGAAATCAGTGCTGCTTACTCAGCAACCCTACATATGGCAAGTATGGTCTCATGAGCTGGGAGCAAGACAGGCTTCCTTTTTTGAAATGAACTCCCCCCACTCTCCTAGGAACCCAGTGTAATTGCTTCTTTCCTTCCTTTGATCTGCAGATACTCAGAAAACTGCCTGGCCAGGCCCTATGGAGGTACAGTTAGGTCACTCTAGGGCATCTTGACCATAGGTGGCAGTTTCGACAAAATTCACTTGGTCTGTGGGTTGAAGGAAATATCAAACCAGCTGGCAAGTTCTAGGCCTCTTGTCTTCTCAGTGTCTACTAGTCAAACTTAGAGTATATCCCTTCTGATTTAATATTTGCAGGTAACTGATACATGGAGATGCTGACATCCCACATGTGTTAATTCTGGGGCACCCTGATCCTATTCTCTAGGATGGCATTGCCCCCTTCCGAGCCATCAATCCGAGTCCTTTCCCTGTTTTTGTACGTGGTTGGTATATAATTCAGTGAGACACTCTTCCTTGCCCTTGTACTTAAATATAGGCGTGTATTTCAGTGGCCCTGAAGATCCCAGGAGAGTCTGGGGAGGAATGATCAGGACAGGGTAATTTCCACCCTGCTCCTGCTCAGGCAGAGCAGTTTTCTTCAGACTTTTTCTCTTTGAAGAAATTGAGACTCAGGGAAGAAGTACTGTCACAAATGTGATGTGGCGAGTTACTGTGGTTCTCTAAACCTCTGTTTTGGTGATGGGCTGGGTAGGGATGAGTTAAGGTTTAGTCCCCTAAATCTGTATTACACTCTTAAGTCAACATTGTGTCCTTAAATTGTATTCTTGATAGAAAAGGGTAGAGCCTCAGTGAGCATACTGGCTCTATGGAATATAGTACCCTCTATCTTTCAGTAGAATTCTGCAATCATTGTTCACCTGCTTTTTGCCAGGTGTTGAGCTAATTGCTGTTAGAGTAGGGTGGTAAAGCTGGTTCTTGATATGCTTGGTTGAAAAGGCATAACTTCTTATACATGTGGGCCTACAAATATCTATGTAAATTTTTTGAGACTTTAAAAAGCATATTCAAAAGCAGATTATTTCTTCTAATAGGCAGAGACTCCAAAAGTACTCAATTACTGCCTTACCTTCTGGTATCCTAGTTCCTATTACTTGTGCTTGATTTCCCTTTGCTGATTAGATAAGTTACCTTGAAAGGGGCAAAGAAAGCCAAATGGGAATTGACATGTTTACTTTCCTGTCATTTAAAAAAATGGAAATAATTTCAAATTTATAGAAGTTGTAAAAATAGGCTGGGCACAGTGGCTCACACCTGTGATCTGAGCACTTTGGGAGGCTGAGGCAGGAGGATTGCATGAGCCCAGGAGTTCAAGACCAGCCTGGGCAACATAGTGAAATCCCGTCTCTCCAAAAAAAGAAAAAAAATTAGCCAGACATGGTGGCATGTCCCTGGCTACTTGGGAGGCTGAGACTGCAGTGAGCTGTAATTGTTTACCTGCACTAGAGCCTGTGTTACAGAGGGAGACCCTTGCTCAAGAAAAAATGAATAGAAATGATCTTACATTCATACATAAGAAAACAGTTAACTTCAGTCAATTTAAAGTTGATATACTACTTTGGTTAAACTGTTCTTCCTATTCCAGTTTTGTCAGGTGACCCAGTTATGTCCTTAAATCCTTAATAACATTTTTCTCTTTCTGCTCTAAGTAACCCCTAGCCCCTTTGGGTGTTTTGCTCAGTATGAGCTTACAAAGTCCCTTGGTTGTATTGAATGTTTTTCACAATGATCAGCTTGTTGTGGCCATCACTTTTCCTGAAACTATGATAATCCTTACCACTCTTTTTTTATATTCTTATTTGTTGATGGTTACTATGCCTGTCTTGTCTCTCTGTGTGGTCCTCCACTCCCACCCAGTGTTTTCAGAGAGAAGGAACTGTTAAGTAAATGTTCTATATAGCCATGTTGATTTCTTTATCTGATACCTTTTTTTCTCTTAAATATTTACCATTTTAGTGTGAGAACTGTATTTTAATTATAAACTCCAGTCTTTTTTTTTTTTTTTCCCTTGAGACAGGATTTTTGTCCTGTTGCCCAGGCTGGAGTGCAGTGGCACAATCATGGCTCAGTGCAGCCTCAACCTCCTGGGCTCAAGTGGTGATCCTGCCTAAGCCTCTTGAGTAACTGGGACTATAGGTGCATGCCATAATGCCTGGCTGATTTTTTTTTTTTTTTTTTTTTTTAAGAGATAGGTCTGCCCAGGCTGGTCTTGAACTCCTGGCCTCAAGCAATCCTCCTGCTTCAGTCCCCCAAGTTGGTGGTATTACAGGTGTGAACCTCTGCACTAGGCCATAACCTCTAGTCTTTAAGTCAGAGGAAATAATTATATATGAAAGATGTTTGGGTGTGATAAGGCAATTGATGAGGAATTTGAAGTAGCAGGCCTCAGGTTTGCATGGATCAGTACTTCTCAAACTTAATGTGTACACAAATCTCCTGGGGATCTTTTTAAAATGGAGATTCTGAGTCAGGTCTCGAGGCGACCCAGAATGCATTTTTAATGAGTTCCTATGGTGTCGAGGCCCTAGATAAGATTTAAGACCTGAATATTCTAGGTCCTAAAGCAGGAACTTCTGGTAGGTGACATCACTAGTTTGTATTTATGATCTTAAAGGATTCAGACAAAGGAAAGGTGCCAGGAACGTGAAGACAAACAGATGTAAAGTCCTAAAGATTAAACAAAACAATACAAAACAAAAAATTAGCTAGTGAATGGTACTTGGAGTGGGAAAGAATCCAGTCTCACTGTCACTTATTAGCTGTTAACTTTTACAAACTTGACTGCCCCAAGTCTTGGTTTCCTTTTGTTAAGATGCAGTAATAATATCCACTTCTTAGGACTTGGTGAAGACTGTTTAGCTAAAATGCTTCTAACACAGTGGTTGGCGCATGCCAGAAGTTCACTAAGTTGGTAGTAGCTTAACTGAACCTGGTCCAGATTTGTAGAACAGATGAACCACCATGAACTGTGAGCACTTAAGGAAGTAGAGTTTGTTAGTGACTAGTGTGGGTTGTCACGCGTTTTCTGCTTAGGTAGGTTTATTGTCAGATTAAAGGATCACTACAGAGATAATTCTTAGCTTTGGTACAGGAATTTGACAAAGCCTCAAGATATCTTCTAGACACACTAGAGAATTTTCTTTTTTTCTTTTTTTTTTTTTTTGAGACAGAGTTTCGCTCGTTACCCAGGCTGGAGTGCAGTGGCGTGATCTCGGCTCACTGCAACCTCCACCTGCTGGGTTCAATGGGTTCAAGCAGTTCTCCTGCCTCAGCCTCCCGGGTAGCTGGGACTACAGGCATGTGCCACCATGCCCAGCTAATTTTTGTATTTTTAGTAGAGACGGGGTTTCACCATGTTGACCAGGATGGTCTCGATCTCTTGACCTCTCATGATCCACCCACCTCGGCCTCCCAAAGTGCTGGGATTATAGGTGTGAGCCACCGCGCCCGGCCTAGAGAATTTTCAAGTTAGTGGAGGTAGATGAGTTTGTGGCTGGTAAAACAGATGTACCAACACAATAGTCAATACAAGTTGATGTGAATGAGAAAAGGGGTCTGTAGTGCTTACCATGTTGCTTTTTTGATTCTATCCAACATATGTTTAAAAAAAAAACCTTGGGTGATGACAGTTACCAGGGCCCATACTTTGTCATCTTTGGTGTTTTCAGACACAAGCCTTTGGGGCAGCATCCCCTCTTGACTATTTTTTCTGGCAGACTGCTTTATGCTGTTTCTCCCTTAACTCTCAGAGCTCTCTGTTGGGCCACTTGAAACTTCTCTTTTCCAGGGTTAACAAACTGTCCTCCTCCTTGTCACTGGTGAATGCTCCCTCTGGCTTCTGCTTTAGCTGAAGACTTTTCCTTTAGGATGCTGCTATGCCAAGTAGAGCCTACTCATTATCCCAGGTCTCTGAAAATCTCTGTGTTTAACTCCAGGCCCATTAATCACCATAGGTCTCTTTAGTGTCGACATGAATGACTTAACTAATATTTCAAACTTAACACATTCTAAGTCAGCCACCTCTAGTTCCATACTCTGGACCTTGCCATCCTCAGGACTCTTAATCTTCACCGTCCCACCTCTTCTATTTATCTTGTGTGCCATCTTCGTTCTTCTTACAGCTATCAGCCTATTGAAATCTCTGGTTTTCCATTTATTTGTTCCCAATCTATTGAATTTGTTCTGCCTTTAGCCTATAATGCACAATCCATTCTTCATTTCCTTTGTTGCTGTTATCATCAACTCTGTTGTCCCATTTCTTCCTTCATACCCCCTTGAGGGAACAAAATCATAGCTCTGTATCGGTCCAGTGTCCATCCAGGTACCTTTAAGTCCAACTTAGTTTTCCTCTCTGCTGGGCACTGGTTCCTACTGGTACTCTTCCTTAGTTCCCTTGGTCAGCCTTCTTTGCTATCCCCACAATAGTTCTGCAGACCACCTTTTCTGTGTCTCTCAGTTGCCCTTAAGATAAAATCAACTGGGTGCAGTGGTTCACACTCGTAATCCCAGGACTTTGTGAGACCGATGCACAAGGATTGTTTGAGCTCAGGAGTTCAAGAACAGCCTGGGCAACATAGTGAGACCCTCTCTCTATGAAAAAAAATTTTTTTAATCAGCCGGATGTGGTAGGTACCACATGGCTGTAGTCCCAGCTATTCTGGAGGCGGAGGTAGGAAGACCACTTGAGCCCAGGAAGACTGAGGTTGAAGTGAGCCACTGCACTCCAGCCTGGGTGACAGAGCTACACCCTGTCTCAAAAAAACAAATGACAATAAGATAAAATAAAAACTCTTTAACCTGGTGTCAAGGTTCTTTGTGATTTGAATTGTTACCTCATTGTTCATCACCCTAACTTGTTTTTGTGAAATATGGAAAAGGATGAGGCCCTCCAGGTAATTGGTAACACTTTTAAGACCCATGCATATAATCTGTTGATTTTTCACAGTCCCTTTTTGCCAGGCTTTGCAGCATTAGGGAGAAACATTGAATAAAATCTTCATATATTCTGCCTTCTGAGGGCATGGACTCTACAGGCTTTGCTTTTGGATTTCTTTCAGGCAGGAGTTTGTCAATGTTTTTTTTTTTTTTTTTTTTTTTTTGAAAACAGTCTTGATCTGTCTCCCAGGCTGGAGTGCAGTGGTGCGATCTTGGCTCACTGCAATCTCTGCCTTCAGGGTTCAAGCAATTCTCGTGCCTCAGCTTCCTAAGTAGCTGGGATTATAGGTGTGTACCACCACGCCTGGCTAATTTTTGTATTTTTAGTAGAGACAGGGTTTCGCCATGTTAGCCAGGCTGGTTTCAAACTCCTGACCTCAGGTGATACACCGACCTCAGCCTCCCAAAGTGCTGGGATTACATGTGTGAGCCACCATGCCTGGCCCAATGATTATTTGAGAAGTTTGTCAAAGATTATTTCTAATGGTTATCAGAATCCAAGCATTTTGAGACACTTAGTTTCAGCATACAGTTAAATGCTAGAGCTTTGAAAACTGCTTCAAAAGGCAGTTTCAAAGTTAGGAATGTTTACTTGAAAACAGAATGCTAAACTAACTCCTTGCTGGATGTGGTGTGGCTCTACCCTACCTGCATCCCACAACATCCATATACGACTAGCTAGAAACAAAAAGACTGACCAAACCAGGTGGTGGCCCGGTTGTAGAGAGACTGAAACTTTCATTACTGCTGGTGGGAATGTAAAATGGTATAGTACATCTACTTTGGAAAACAGTATTATGACAGTCTCTTTAAAAATTAAAGATATTTTTACCACAATAAAATAATAACTAGATAAATGTATCTACCCTGCGTTAAATGTTAAGGATACGCTTACCATATCTTATCCAAAAGGGGAGGTCATATACTAAAGGAGAGTGGACTGCTCTGGTCCCATATTAACACACGTTTGGGATCTTGTGCATATGGTTCATCAATGGCATTTGTGTCTTGCACCCTGAAAGCATGCATTCACTTTGATTTCAGGCTTGAGAGATTTATTCCTGCTTCTTGGGACTCCATTTCCAGAGCATTCAGACTGACTTAGAGGCCTGGGAGAATACCAGCTCTGGGTGACCTGTTTAATTTCATTGCTAGTCAGGGCTGTAGTGGGACCAATCATAGGTAGTTACTGAGCATTTACACATATTATTTTGGTTTTACCTCAGCCATTTTGAGGTCTCATTTTTCAGATGGAAAAAAAAAAAAAACCATTAAATTAAGGCTTCTTCCCTAGATTTAGCACCATAGCTCCATGGCACAGCCCTCTTGTTCCTCATCCTCATGGATGGAGGATGTGCTTTGCCTTAGGTTCCCCAAGGCCAAGTGTGGAAAATGTTGCTGTTTTTTTATCTTTCATATTTAAATATTTATTGTGTGCTGGGTGCTACTCTGGTGAGCTCTTTCCATCTGCTGTCTAATTATCGAACTGTCCTAACAATGTTATGAAATAGTTGGTACTCCACCCTAGATGCCAGTGAGAAAATGGAGGATCAGGGAAGCTAAGTGAGCTTCCTGGAGCTCATAGCCATATACAAGTGGTGTCAGACACAGGATTTCATCCCAAGTTTGCCTTAACTCAAAGAATGGGCTTAACTACGTCATTCTGCTTCCATCCTAAACATTTCAAGTTCGAGGGTGCATAGAAGAGAATCTGCATATGCTAGAAGTTTCTATAAGTGAACCTCTCACATGAAGTGGTATGCTTATGCTATACCAGATTTTTGGGATGTGGCCTGAAATTCTATATTTTAGCTATATAGCATCAGAAAGGGGAATTCTTCTAATAAACAAATTGACAGGGAGTAAAGATGAAGTATGGTTTGGGATTTTTAACTGTGCTCTAGGTGTATTCAGGTATTAATAGCCGTGACCAGGGTTCCCAGTGACAGTTTCCCAAATGCTGGCATTGACCTTTAAGCCTGTGTAGCAGAACCCAGCAGTTTTGCTGCTACTGTAATAGCAGGAACTCCGGTCTTCAGTCAGCCTGTAACTTCCTCTAACAGTCCCTTGTGGCCACATCTCAGAGCCAGATACATATCTGTTCGTTATATTCTGTTTTGTTGGCATGCTTTTAATGGTCTTGCCTTTAGTGTCTCTTGTTGGGTGGCTGTGGGAAAAGAAAGAGGCTGTTGGCTGCAAAGAAAACTAAGAGGTCATGAGGTTTCCTTTTTTGTCCTCCTAGTACTGAGCATGCTGCATAACCCACTGGGAAATGTCCTAGGAAAACCCCCCTTGAGCTTCCTGCCTCTGGATCCCCTTGGGTCTGACTTGGACAAGTTTCCAGCACCCTCTGTCAGAGGATCACGCCTGGACACCCGGCCTATCCTGGACTCTCGATCTAGCAGTCCCTCTGACTCAGACACCAGTGGCTTCAGCTCTGGATCAGATCATCTCTCAGATTTGATTGTATGTAACTCATTTGGGAAAGGGGGGTTGTTGGTGGAGTTGCCTGTGTGTCTCCAAGGGGAAGAAGGGCACAATATCTGTGGGATGCCTGTCCCCTGGAATGTAGGCTGGGAGGTGGGATGAGGGGAGGAGAGGAGCCCATTGTGGGCATTTGTAGAGTTTCTCATCCTTAACAGGATAAAGAATGCTTTGAAAACCCATCGAGCAATACATTTTAGGACCTGAGCTCAGGACTTTGATTTTACTAGTTATTCCAAGAGTACTGAAAAACACTTAATTTTAAAAGTAAATTTGAGGGCCCTTGCAGTGTTCTGTTTCTTTACCTACATGAGGTACTTTCTTTAGCCTTCAACAATGTCATTTATGTACTTTGATGTATGATATCTCAAAATTAAGTAATAACTTAAAATTTTTTAAGTACTTAGCAGAGGTAGGATTTTAATTCAGATCTGACTGAGTGTAGCTTCTATGATATAACACAGAGCCCTCATAGATAGCACTTTTGGCATTTGACTTTCTAGAAATCTGACCAAAGAAAACACAAAATATTTTTTTCCCATTTATTTTATTGCATTTTAGGTTTTGGGGTACATGTGAAGAACATGCAAAATTGTTGCATAGGAACACACGTGGCAGTGTGATTTGCTGCCTTCCTCCCCATCACCTACATCTGGCATTTCTCCCCTTGCTATCTCTCCCCAGCTTCCCACCCCCCACCGTCCCTCCCCTATTTCCCCTCAACTGACCCCAGTGTGTAGTGCTCCCCTCCCTGTGTCCATGTGTTCTCATTGTTCAACACCCGCCTATGAGTGAGAACATGTGGAGAAAACACAAAATATTAAGAAGGTGCATCTTAATTTTTATTTATGGTTCTGAAAACTTGGAAAGTATATATGTAACAGGAGGAGTATGGGTCAGTGAGCTGTACCTTGTTCCCTAAATAGAATATGATAAATGCATTTTAAATGGTTGTAAAGACTGGAAATATGGAAAAAAAGGTTGAATGAGGAGAAAAGGAGAATTTGTTTAAATTATAGTATAACTACAACTAATCAAAATTGCTCAGGAAGAAAGTCTAAAAGAGTACATATCAAATGCTAAATGTCTTGGGTATTTTTAATAATTTCTATAATATGATTATTACTTTATAACGAAACTATCCTTTAAAACCCTATCTTCCTTTTTCCTCCCCTAGTCAAGCCTTCGCATTTCCCCACCTCTGCCCTTCCTGTCTCTGACAGGGGGTGGTCCCAGAGACCCTTTAAAGATGGGGGTAGGGTCTCGGATGGACCAAGAGCAAGCTGCTCTTGCTGCAGTCACTCCCTCCCCAACCAGTGCTTCAAAGCGATGGCCAGGAGCTTCTGTGTGGCCATCCTGGGACCTCCTTGAAGCTCCCAAAGACCCCTTCAGCATAGAGAGAGAGGCCAGGCTGCACCGACAAGCTGCAGGTGAGTGTGCCTTGAGCATGTGTGGGGCCTGAGGCCTCATTCTGGGAGCAGAGAGGAAGTGACCTTAGTTCACATGCGTGTGAACCTTCTAGAGGAGGCTTGGTTGCATGGTGAAGTCCCCAGATCTGCAAATAATTATATTTCTGTGGAGTAAGTACTGATGGGAACAAACTCAGGAATTTCTTGAGGCTGAGTGGAGAGGAAAGAAGCAGATAATCTGGCACACGCATGTGTCACAGCACAAGAGGCTGGCTCTGCCTCCCACTCGTGCCCTTCCATGGAGACTGGCTGTATGCTACCCTTGCTTTTACCTCTTCCACGGGTGGATGTCCTCAAGAGAAACTCTGGAAGGGATGTCCAGAATTTTGTCCACCCTCTCCCTGTTCTAATTCAAAGACAGTCAGACACAAGTCATGCTGGAGCTGTCTTCCTTGAGGCTTTCTGATTGGTACACTCAGGGATACACTGGGGAGGGAGGGGTCTATTTGTCAACCTCTAAGGTAAAGGATGTCACCAGATGTACTGGTCTCAGGAATCCTTAAGGTTCTGACATTTAAATTATCTTAGGCTGGCCTGGGTGGCTCAGCACTTAAGCAGAGGCAGCAGGATGGCTTGAGCCCAGGAGTTGCCCAGCCTGGGAAACATAGTGAGACCCATCTCCATATATTTAAAAAGGTTTAAAAAACAAATCATCTTAAATATGTATTAAATTTGTTTTTCATCTTTGTCTGCTAATGCTTCAGGGAGTTGTTCATTAACCACTGGCTCTTCTGAGGTCCTGAATTTGATGACTAAGTTAATGTTAGTTTCTCCATTCCATTTGTTTCCATAGGCTTCAGTGTCTCTGTCTGTCTGTTCAGAGTTGGGCTGGATCTCATTCTCCTCTGATAGTGCTACTGCCCTGTTCACCTAATGATTTTGGCAGCTGATCTTTGTGCTTTCTCTGGTACCATTGTTTTCTTATGAAATCACATTACCATGCTTTTGGAGGAGACCATTATATTTTGTTTTTGTCATGAAAGATTAGTGACATTGCCCAATTTCTTGCTGTGTAGCAACACACTGGGGCCTGTTTCTTTTAGGAAATATCCTTCCATATCTTTGTCCTGAATGAAAATGATAGTTCCTTCCATTGGTTGTCTGCCTCTTTGCTGAAAGAGGAGGGTAAAATAAATGGACAAGAACTAGCCAGTCCCCACTAAGGTCAGTTTCTGATTTGGAAAGGTACAGTGGGGACAGGATTGAAAACTGATAAAAAGCTAAACTGATAAAAACTTCTGGTCACCAAGAACCATCCTCTAGAAATAGGGGCAAACAGAAGATAGTTCCTAACCTATTCAGCAAGTAGGGGTTTTTGTTTGTTTTTAAGAGACAAGGTTGGCCGGGCGTAGTGGCTCACGCCTGTAATCCAAGCACTTTGGAGGCCAAGGCGGGCGGATCACCTGAGGTCGGGAGTTTAAGACCAGCCTGACCAACATGGTGAAACCCTGTCTTAAAAAAAAAAAAAAAAAGAGACAAGGTCTCTCTCTCACCCAGGCTAGAGTGCAGTGGTGAAATTATAGCTCACTGTAGCCTCAAATTGCTGGGCTCAAGGGATCTGCCTGGGTGTCTGGATCTACAGGTGCACACTCCTGTACCTGGCTAATTAAGAAATTTGTGTGTGGAGACAGGGTCTCAGTTTGTTGCCCAGGCTGCTCTTCCAGTTCCTGGATTTAAGTGATAATCCTGTCTTGGCCTCCCAAAGTGCTGGGATTATGGGTGTGAGCCACCACACCCAGCCAAGAAGGGTTTCTTAATGTGGCCTTTGAGTCAGAGAAACGTCACAATAGGTTTGGACAAACTTATGGTTGACATAAATAGAAAGCTTAGGGGTTCGGGGCTAATTCATTACCTTACCATGTTGGCATCAAGGAAGGCGCATTGTCTGTTTGGGTGCTATAAAGATGAGTCTGGCTTGGAACAGTTGTGATACTCTTGTCTTACTGGGTTGCTAATGCTGGTTTTTATTGGCAGTGTCCTAACTTCTGTAATTGAATTCACAGCCAAGACAGGAAAACAGAATAGAATGTTTATCATTTGAACACTGGGGAGAAGGCCCATTTGTACCAGTAAGCCTGTAGGATGTTGTATTGCTCTGTTTACTTTCAAGTGATTATGAATTAGTACTGTAAGCAGTAACAAGATAAAACTGCTTTGTGGTTAGCATATTAGTTGTATGTTTTAAAATAACATGGGGTATGAATTTTTACCCTAAACATCTGGTTTGGTATTCCTTTCAATTTTAGTGAGGACAGAATTAGCAAAATAGGATTATCATACTTGATTGAGTGGATTGGTGAGACATAGGTTTCTTGCTTTTCAGAATAATCATGGATATTCTCTCAGGCATCTGGGCAAGGACTGTAGCCAGTGAGTTTTTTGAGACAGAGTCTTGCTCTGTCACCCAGGCTGGAGTGAAGTGGCATGATCTCAGCTCACTACAACCTCCGCCTCCTGGGTTCAAGCAATTTTCCTGCCTCAGCCTCCCAAGTAGCTGGGACTACAGGCACGAGCCACCACGCCCAGCTAATTTTTTTGTACTTTTAGTAGAGATGGGGTTTCACCATATTGGCCAGGGTGGTCTCGAACTCCCGACCTCAAGTGATCCGCCCACCTTGGCCTCCCAAAGTGCTGGGATTACAGGCATGAGCCACTGCGCCCAGCCAACAGGTTCTTGCTGGACAAGTTCACCTTAGGGAAGGGTGGTGACTTTGTTGATTCTCTAACCCTTCCCTGTTTCCCTCTTTGGCTTCTACCAAAGCTGTGAATGAAGCCACCTGTACCTGGAGTGGCCAGCTTCCTCCCCGGAACTATAAGAACCCCATCTACTCTTGCAAGGTGTTTCTAGGAGGTGTTCCTTGGGATATTACAGAAGGTGAGCTGTCTTTAAGACTTTCTGCTTCAAGAGTTGAAGGGTGGGGCATGTCTTTCAGGAGCATGAAACTTGGAATGAGGCCAGGGGCTGAATCTCTGACTGAGAACTCAGAGTACACTATTACATGAGCGTCTGAGAGGAGAGGTGCATTTCATAGATCGCCATAGTGCTCCTCTCTGGAGCTTACACTTGTCACTGGAGATCAGCATTCATTCCTGAGTTGTTTGTCATGGGGGATGAGCCAGGAAGGAGAATGCTGGTGATTCTGTGTTTGGGTCTTTACTGAGGAGGATGGTTCCTCAGCTTCTGCCATTCTTTTCTGTCTCTTTGCAGCTGGATTAATTAACACCTTCCGTGTTTTTGGCTCTTTGAGTGTGGAGTGGCCTGGTAAGGATGGCAAGCACCCCCGGTGTCCTCCCAAAGGTAATATGCCTAAAGGTAATAAAGACATGGTAGGAGCTTTTTTTTCCCTTCCTTAGTACATAACTGCACCTAGGGGTGCTGGGATGTCACAGCTGCATGCTGGCAACATGGTGGGCACTCTAGGGCACAGACCTGTCAGCTGTCAGCTCTTTTCTTCAACCTAACAAGTCCCTCTGTTTCTTCTGAACTAATGTTCCGTCTGTCCAGACTTACACAGCAGTGGGAGCTGCATCTGAAACCCCTTCCTTGTACGCTTCTCTCTAAACCTGAACCCTAGGAGCACCTTTCCTCTCAAAATAAGGCGTTTGAAAAGCTTTCCCTTGCCTGCTTGTCCTGCCCAGTTACGTTGTTGCCTGACCTAATTCTGAAGTCCCTTTGGAGTTGGCAGGAATGAGGACCAAGCATCTGATTCCTCACTGGTCTGAAATGAGATCCCTTCCCTGTAGAAAGGAGCAGGTGCTATTTTCACCCTGCCCCATCTTCATTGAACTGAACCAATGGTTTAAGTAGGTGTTTAAAGCAATACCTGCCATCCTTCCTGCCCCAGGAAGGCTTGGCTCTGCTGACCTGAACATGCTGTGTATTCTGGGATAGAGAGCTTGGTAATGGTGGGATCCTCTGTCCCAGCTTGCCAATCCTTTCCTTTACCCAGGGTGGGAGGGATGCCCACAACCCTGGGCATCTGCACAGCAAATGCTTCGACTCAACAAGACTTTTCAGGAGTAAAACAAAAATGTATCTTATACACAAGGCCTTCTTTCTTGGAAGAAACTCCCTGCCACAAAGCCAAGGCTGAGGAGTGGGATAGTAATGTGATTTTTTTTCCTGTCATTGGGAATAGGGTATGTGTATCTGGTGTTCGAACTAGAGAAGTCTGTCCGAGCCTTGCTTCAGGCTTGCTCTCATGACCCGCTGAGCCCAGATGGTCTGAGTGAATATTATTTCAAGATGTCCAGCCGAAGGATGCGCTGCAAGGAGGTGAGTTAGCATGATGTCCTTTCTGAATCAAGGTTCTTGGCATATTGAGGCACTGGATTTTCTTGGGGTAGGTGGCTAGGCAGGCTGCAGACAAGTATTCCTGCTGAAGCGAGAAGGCTTCTTGTCTCACAATAAATACAGCAATATCCTCTCAATTACATAAAAAAAAAGAAGAAACCTTTGAGCCTTAATGGGTTGTGTGTGCATGCACACATGCGTGTGCCTGACCAAGGTGATCAAACTGTCTCCCAGCCTTTATTCTACTCTTCTTTCTTGTAGCCAACACTTTGGTTTTAAACCTTTTGTCTTAGAAATGAAATTGAGAATAGCAAACTTCTCTACTTGATTTAACTGATAAACCTACAGTTTATCAGTTCCCTGGTTCTGCCCTTTCTGTGCCTTCTGACTTCCTAGTCTGTGGGGATGAATTTCTCTTCAGCCCACACCCACCTGTGGGTCACTTCTTCATTCTCATTCAGGGCTTTAGTTTTGTGGTTATTCCCCATAAGATTTTCTCTTCCTGTGCCTTTTCTAATATCAGCCTTGTGTGTCGTTGGCATCATGGGTCTCTAACGTGGAGTTTATCTCACCTGGGGATCTCATTGCAGATTCTTGGGCCTTATTCCAGATTTACTGGATCATTCTGGGTGGAATTTAGGAATCTCCAACTGAGCAAAGATCCCCTAGTGGGTCTAGTGGATGGTGTTTGAAAACCACTTGTCAGAGCAAGTTTTGAGCTCAGGAATCAGTGTGGTGGTAAAATCTGATTTGCGAGTACACAGCTTTTGTGAGACTGAACTAGATATTTAATATCTCTAACACTTTGTTTCCTCTTCTATAAAATGGGAAACTAAAATGCCTATTTTTGTAAAAAGATCAGTAGTTGCCAGGGGTTTAGCAGGAAGGGATGAATGGGCATAGCATAGAGGATTTTTAGGGCAGTGAAACTATTCTGTATATGGTAGATACATGTCATTATACTTTGGTGCAAACCATAGAATGTAAAACAAACACCAAGAGTGAACCCTGATGTAAACCATGGTTTTGGGTGGTGGTGATGTATCAGTGTAGCTGCACCAGTGCTAACAAATGTTCCACTCTCATGCAGGATCCTGATAGTGGGGAAGTCACACACGTGTGGGAGCAGAGAGTATTTGGAAAATCCCTGTACTTTCTGCTCAGATTTACTGTGAACCTTAAAGTTTATCTAAAAAAATCTATAGGGTAAGATGGTAAATGCCTATTTTATTGGGATGATCACATTAGATTTAAAATAAATCCATGTAACAAAGCTGGCTCTTGTTCTGCTTGAGTGAGAGGGCAGGCTCATCTTCCAGTTTCCCACAATGACCCACAGCTTCCCTACCTTCTCTGCTTCCTTACTGTGTGGAGCTTGGGCAGTCATCCCACCTTAGTATGTTCTAGGACTTACTTAACATGCTCCTTCTTCCTCCCCTCCTGCTTTCACAACCAGAGATGGCCATATGCATATCACAGAGCCCCTCCCCTTCCTCAGTGCCCCTGTTGACACCATCCTGTCTCCCATTTCCTCCTCATCACCTTATAGGGATTTAATCGTGCTTTGATTCATTGGTTTAGGCTGATTCAGTTCTCTTTCCTCTCTTTTACTTTTCCTTTGTGTTCCCCTCCCTGCCAGCACCAATATAGTCAGTCTTTGACTCCCTCCTACCTTCTTTTCCACTTCAGTTAAATGACTCACTTTTGTGGCTCCTCTCAACTTTAGACCCAGATTTACCTTTCTAGCCTCATGTCCTACCTGAGCACCACCTTCCTGTGAGACTACCCTTTGGGATTTTCTGTAATCCCAAACTCTTTTGTGGACAAAATGGGCTTTTTCATCTTACAGTGAAATTGGCTTCCCTTGTAACTTCTACCAGGTCCTCTCATCCCAAGACGGTGTAGGCCCAACACCCACCAGGCCTGATTCTTCCTTGCTTGCCCATCCTGCTAATGCAGTCTGAGTTACTGCAGACTCTTCTCTTCAAGAATCTCCTTGATCTTGGCCTGTTCTCTGTTCATCGCCACCAGCCTTGTCTAGGTTTTAATCACCTGTCCTTAGAAACTACTGTTTTTCCTCCTTGCTGGTTTCTGCCTCAGATCTCCTCTTGCTTCAAGACATATTTTTAGATCTTTACTTCATTCTGGAGTCTTCTTCCTGCTCTACCAGGTTTTGTTCCACGTTCAGGAGATTCAGAGGCAAAGGACATGGTCAGCCCCAGCCCTCTAAGACTCCAGGGATCTTGTATGTGACTTTCTACCCGACCTGTCTCCAGTCATTTCCACTGCTCTGGGTACAAACCCTCTGAAGCCTAGGTTGGGGCTAGTAACCATCTCATACAAATATCATAAGCACTCTCACCCCTCTGTCCTTCAGGATCCTAGCCTTTAAATACTCTGAGTCCTTCCTTTCTTGAGGACTTCAGATTCTGCTCTTTTCATCAGTGTCCACAGCCCTTTGTTGGAATCACACAGTTGGAGGTTGAAATAGAATGCTGGGCTCTTTTGGTACATTTTTGCTTACTCTCCAGCATGAGTAAGTACTGTGTCCACTTCTACCATTCTGGACACACGGACTCAGTAAAATTCAACTCCAGTTGGGGTGGAGTAAGGGTGGTTTACTGGATTGGATGGCTGTGTGCCCGAGACTGGGCAACAACGCCTTTTCGCCCCTGAAAGGGCCTTAGCAGCCAGCTTCAGTATCTCCAGAGCATGCACTTTGCCATGCAAGCACCTCTCTATCTGTGGTTCTCTGCCAGGGCTGATACACCTTTGGGTGGTTTTCAGGTGCAGGTGATCCCCTGGGTATTAGCAGACAGTAACTTTGTCCGGAGCCCATCTCAGAGGCTTGACCCCAGCAGGACGGTGTTTGTTGGTGCTCTGCATGGGATGCTGAATGCCGAGGCCCTGGCAGCCATCTTGAACGACCTATTTGGTGGAGTGGTGTATGCCGGGATTGACACAGATAAGCACAAGTATCCCATTGGTAAGTGTCCCACTTCTGTGTGCGAAAGCTTGGTTGGCCCCTGGGAGTAGACCAGGATTGTTATAATTCCCCATGGGAGTGGGGAGAGAGGCCTGACCCGGCTCTGCAGATCAGCAAATACCAGCAGCAGCATCTTCTTCTAGTCAGGTCACGTGTACTGGCCCCTCTGCATCTAGCCCTCTACCCCCCATCTCCCATGCAGGGAGAGAAAAAGCGATTAGAGACTACAGGAGGTGATAAGAAGTAAGAGCCAGGTAGGAACTTTGTTGGAAACTCAGAGTTCATAGCCAAACCAGTTTGGAACAGACAACAGGTACTGTTTCATGAAAAGGCTGCAAGTCTCTGAACTTGCCTGGTTTCCTTTATTAAAAGTTCTTGAAAAGCTCTGGCATTATCTAAGGTCAGAGACCAGGTCAGGCTGGAGGAGGACTTTCTGAGTGAGTCGCGCTACAGAGTGTGGTCATAGCCTGTGCTTTCCTAACTCAGAAGTCTGTGGGCCTAACCACTCGGTTTTGATCAGCTCCTCTGAGACAGGAGGTCAGTTTACCTGGCAAAATAATGTCCTGGCAAAATAATGTCAATGATAGGGTATGGAAGTGGAGCAGAGCCTGAACTCTGTGATTAAGATGTGGCTAACCCACTTCCCCAAATGCTTAGTCTTCACACCCACACTGAATCTGGTCAGGAAGGAGCATCGTGTACTCACCAATGCTGTGCAGCAGATTAAGAACAGCGACTTCAGAAGCTGCAGGGGCAGAGGCGGCACTTGGCAGGATGGGGCTTCTTCCAGCTCCCCTAATAGGTCTCCAGAGTGCCTCCAGGCTAGGAGAGGTTCAGTTCAACTGCTGAGCTTACCCTTCAGAGAAGTGTTCTGTCTGCTCTTGGCTTCCACTTTGAGCCCTTCAACCTTACCTATGCTTCTGCCTGCACTGAAGGAGTGCCTTCCCTTCCCCACCTTGATCTGCAGATTCTTCCCCTATTCCTGCGTGGTTCCTGCCAACATGATCTCGAATATGGTAGCCACCAGCTAAATGTGGCTACTGAGTTCTGAAAACATGGCTAGTGTCATATTTGGAAATAATATTTTTAACATATAGGGTCAAATATTAATGTCACTACTGTTTAAAATTTCAATGTGGCTACTAGAAAATTTAAAATGACATAAGGGCCGACCGTGATGGCTCATGTCTATAATCCAAGCACTTTGGGAGGCTGAGGTGGGCAGATCACTTGAGTGCAGGAGTTCGAGACCAGCCTGGGCAATATGGTGAAACTCTGTCTCTACAAAAAATACAAAAATTAGCCAGGCATGGTGGCTTATGCCTGTAGTCCCAGTTACTTGGGAAGCTGAGGCAGGAGAATTGTTTGAGCCCGGGATGCAGAGGTTGCAGTGAGCTCACGCCATTATACTCCAGCCTGGGTGAGAGAGGGAGACTCTAAAGTTACATAGTAGCTCACATTATATTTCTGTTGGACAGCACTTGTATGCATAGTAAAGGGTTTCCTGCATCTTAAAAGAGTAGCCATTTGGCAGAATTTGGTTAGAAGGGAAGCTTGTGTCTCTTGTCCTAGGATCTGGTCGTGTGACTTTCAATAACCAACGGAGTTACCTGAAAGCAGTCAGTGCTGCTTTTGTTGAGATCAAAACCACCAAGTTCACAAAGAAGGTCAGTTGGCTGGTTTATGCTCTTACTCTGGGATATATAAGAGGGGTTTGGGCGATTACCACCCAGGGCAGGCCCTGAGACCTGAAGCTGTGTTTATGCTGGGTGTGTTCAGGGAAGTGAGCCAAACTCCTGAGAATTAACACTGAGGTTAGGGTTTGGGAGTGGGCTTGGTCTTTGTAGGCTCAGGAGGAAGGGAACTGGGACTGTTGAGCTGCTTCAGTGTGTAGGGTGCCTCCCTCACTGTGGTGTTTCTCTGACATTGCCAAGTAGCCTGACTTCCCATTATCCAACCTTTCGGGAATCCTCTCAACACTTGCCTATATTGCTAATTGATAGAGGGCTAAGGTACAGTTTGCTGAGAAGACCAGGCATTAAGATGTGTGATTGCCTGAATCCTGGAGGCATCCAGCCTGGCTCTGCGTGGTGTATGAGTCTGTCCTCTAGAATCCCTTTCTGCACTTCTGGCCCATAATTCTCTCCAAGCCTCCTTTAAAACAGGTAGATATCAGGCCAGGCGTGGTGGCTCACTCCTGTAATCCCAACACTTTGGGAGGCCAAGGCAGGCGGATCACGAGGTCAAGAGATTGAAACCATCTTGGCCAACATGGTGAAACCCCCTCTTTACTAAAAAATACAAAAATTAGCTGGGCGTGGTGGTGTGTGCCTGTAGTCCCAGCTACTCGGGAGGCTGAGGCAGGAGAATTGCTTGAACCTGGGAGGCAGAGGTTGCAGTGAGCTGAGATTGTGCCACTGTACCCTAGCCTGGCACCTAGTGACAGAGAAAGACTGTCTCAAAAAAAAAAAAAAGGAGATATCCTGTATTCAGATATCCCACATTCCTGTGTATTGCCCAGTAATGTGCCCTTCTATACCTATCAATCCTCCTGGTAAGAGACACTTCATCATCTTCTTTTGCTTTTGTGCAGGTTCAGATTGACCCTTACTTGGAAGATTCTCTGTGTCATATCTGCAGTTCTCAGCCTGGTCCTTTCTTCTGTCGAGATCAGGTGGGTCCGACGTCTATGATGTCCCTGCCCTCAATTAAAAATTGTTATGCCAAGATCATGACATGGTATGTTGGAGTTCTGAGGTACCTTGTGGTATCTGAAAGCATAGAGGAGGAGCAGTAAGGTTTGCTGAGGGTCAGACCAGTGACACACTTTGGATAGCTTGACCCAGAACTTTTGGGAAAACATGTTGAATTGAGTCTTTATACTTTGGCCTTTTTCTGCCTGGGATGTTGCTATGCAGTATGCCACTATTTGTAGATGATAGAAGCCTGCCTGGGTGTGTTCAGCAGTACCTAGGAGCCAGGCTCAGCTGCTCTAACCCTGAGGCCTTCTAAGCTTATTTTTTTCTACTCAAGGGCCTCCTCCTTTACATCTGAACTACTAGACTACTTTGATATTTGCACCTGGGCTGTTCCCACAGGTGTCAGCAACAGGCAGAAAGCAGCGAGCCTGCTTTCTGTTGACTGTTTCTGAATGGTGGAGCATGGATCTGGATGTGTTTCGCAGTGCTTCTCAAACCTTAATTTCAGATACATCACCTGAGGATCTTGTTTAAATGCAGATTCTGATTTGGTGGGTTTCCACTGATCCTGAGATTCTATGTTTCCAACAAGTATCCAAGCGGTGTTAGTGCTGCTAGTCAGCAGCATCCTTTGTCACGTGTTAGGGGAAGTTTGTATTAGGGTAGGGGCATCTTAGGATACCACCTAGTCCCATCCATGCTTAGTGGGGTGCTTTTTTAATTTTATTTTTAGAATTTTTGCAGTGATGCCATTGTTCAGATGTGGAGTCTCTGTACATGGTTAAACTGAGGCTCTCAAGTGACCGTTTGAAATTAAGTTTGGATTGTTAGGTAAAGCCTGAGAACAAGTATCTCTCTGATGCCTCTTCTAGCAGGCTTTTATGGATCTGGATCTTTCATAGATAATCTTCATAGTCAGATAATTGCTCAGAGATTAGTGGCTTGCCTGAGGTTACACAACAAGCAAGAGATGGGACTAGACTGAGAAACCCAGTCACCTCTCCTCACTTAGTGGGAAGAAGGCAGCATGTTGCGTAGCATTAGAATTTGTAGTCAGTGTCTTTATACATTCTCCATGTTAGCGCCATGTGATACAACTACTCTGTAGGAGGTGAGAAGGGCAGGGGAATAGGAGAGCAGCTGTCATGGTTAGAAGGGATAAGAGAAACTAGCATGGGCTCTGTACATACTAGGAGCTCAACATGTTTAAGGGGACTTGTAAGCAGGATGGTGGGTTTGCCATAGTTAATCAGGCTTTTGTGTTGGGGTGAGAGTGCTCCTAGGAACCATCTCTTCTAACCCACAGAGGCCATCAGGAGTTTCCCACCCCTTCTCCAAACAGAGCAAGCAGCTCACAGCTCCGGTGTCCGGTGCTGACACAGGCATGGCATCCTTTGTTTTGTTCTCCCAACCCAGGTCTGCTTCAAGTACTTCTGCCGGAGCTGCTGGCACTGGCGGCACAGCATGGAGGGCCTGCGCCATCACAGCCCCCTGATGCGGAACCAGAAGAACAGAGATTCCAGCTAGAGGAGCTGGCCTTGCCCAGTGGCCTGTGGCGCCCAAAGCTGGCAGGTCAGGCAAGCAGCCTGCACCACCTGCCACTGGCGACCAGGGAGCTGGCTTCCCGAGGACAAGGGAAAATTGTAGTCACCTTTGCACTTGCTGAATCTGTCTTTGTTTCTGCACTAATTAATGCACAATGAGTTTTGTCGGGTTTTGTTTTCTGGGGGTGTGCCAAGGGCAAGGACTCTCTGGCTTACCCTTCAAGCGACTCTGTAGTTTTCCCAGATTTTAGTTCCTCATTTTGCCGATGAAAAGCAAACAAAAAAGAAAAAAAACAAAAACTACGTGTCCAGAAAGTATTGACACGGATGCCTACACCTAGGTTTATTTATTAAAAGCGCTTTTTTACATTCCTTGCAATACTGATGGTGATGATGCGCAGGTCTCATTGGTTTCATTCTTGCAGTTGCCATACAGTGCCTTTCCATTTATTTAACCCCCACCTGAACGGCATAAACTGAGTGTTCAGCTGGTGTTTTTTACTGTAAACAACAAGGAGACTTTGCTCTTCATTTAAACCAAAATCATATTTCATATTTTACGCTCGAGGGTTTTTACCGGTTCCTTTTTACACTCCTTAAAACAGTTTTTAAGTCGTTTGGAACAAGAGATTTTTTCTTTCCTGGCAGCTTTTAACATTATAGCAAATTTGTGTCTGGGGGACTGCTGGTCACTGTTTCTCACAGTTGCAAATCAAGGCATTTGCAACCAAGAAAAAAATTTTTTGTTTTATTTGAAACTGGACCGGATAAACGGTGTTTGAGCGGCTGTTGTATATAGTTTTAAATGGTTTATTGCACCTCCTTAAGTTGCACTTATGTGGGGGGGGGGTTGATAGAAGTTTTTAATCACAAAGTCACAGGACTTTTTTCTTTTGTAACTGAGCTAAAAAGGGCTGCTTTTTGGTGAGGGCAGATGAAGGCTCACAGGAGCCCTTTCTCTTAGGGGGGCAAGTACCCTTCCTTTATATCTTTAATTTGAGGAACCTATGAGATAACAGTTGCAGTTGACTGAAATGCTACTGGAATTTGAAAACTTGACTTTTTTCTTTCTTTCCTTTTTTTTTTTTAAATAGAAAAAACAAAAACTACTTGCCCCTCCTAGGGAAGCTGTGTGCCAAAGAACCAGTGTCATAACCCCTCCTTCCTGCTGAGCTGATGTTGCATTGTTGCATATCCCAGCTACTCTGTGGGTTTTGTGAAGCTGTGTGTGAAGTCTCTACCTCATTGTAGTATATGCAGGCAAGACTGCACTCTCCTACAGATGTGTGGAGTAAGCTGTGGTGTAGTTTTTTTGGCACATAATAAACACGTTGCAGCAGAGTTCTGGTTTTGTCTCTGTTTGAGGTCTGGAAGCAAGGGGCTGACAGGGGAATAAGAGGGTAATGGCGCAGCCGCAGCTTGTTTCCTTGGATTTTCTGTCATGGGATCCTGGAACAGGATAATGGTGTGACCATGTGGGAGACCTGGCTTGTGAGTACTTCTTGGTCCCTTCCATGGTCAGCTATACTTTGGAGATGCCTCTCCAGTGGGTGGGTGCTTCTAGCCCAAATACAAAAAGTCCTCACATCTTAGCTTCTCAGGGGTCCTCGCAGCCTCCAGACCCAGCTTGGAGAATGCTGGAGGGGCAGCTGCTCACGTGCCAGTAGAAGCCACTTGTTCACAGGTTCTCCTGCAAGCCTTGGCCTATTACTTCTTGGGAGGCCGCACATCCTCTTCTGCCCACCTATGATCACCCAGTTCCTTTCTGAGAGGAAGTGATTGGGATTTTGCAGTTCAGAGAACCCTATCAACTGAACTTTCTTAGAGCTCCTAGGATTTGTGACAGAGTGTACTACTGATTGTTTTTCAGTCAAGTTGGCCTAGGCCCAGCTGTTGGACTGATTCTTTGGAAAACTCCAATTTAGGTTGAGGTAGAGGGAACCCTGCATACTGAAGCTGTCTCTTCTGAAAGAGGTGCAAGAACTTTTGGGAAGGGTGGGGGAGTCTCCTCACTAAAGGAGAGGCTAGACTGGGCACAGTGGCTCACGCTTATAATCTCAGCACTGTGGGAAGCTGCAGCAGGGACAATCACTTGAGCCCTAGGGGTTTGAGACCAGCCTGGGCAACATAAGAAGCCTGGGCAACAAAAAAAGCTGGACATCGTGGTATGTGCCTGTAGTTCCAGCTACTGGGGAGACTGAGGCAGGAGGATCATGTGAGAACAGGAAATTGAGGCAGCAGTGAACTATTAGCATATCACTTCACTAAATCTTAGGCAACTGAGCAAGACCGTGTCTCAAAAAGGCTGGCCATTTAGGCGGGCAGATCACCTGAGGGTCAGGAGTTGGAGACCAGCCTGGCCAACGTGGCGAAACCCTGTCTCTGCTAAAAAAAAAAAAAAAAAAAAGTAGCCAGGCGTGGTAGGCGTGATGGTACTCACCTGTAATCCCAGCTACTCGGGAGGCTGAGGCAGGACAATCACTTGAACTTGGGAGGCCGAGGTTGCAGTGAGCTCAGACGGCACCATTGCACTCCAGCCTGGGCAACAGAGCAAGACCCCATCTCGCCAGAAAAAGCCTGATCTTTCACTTCGGGCCTGACAGCAGCTTGACTGGAAGTTTGCTCCTGCAATTCTGAGATTCTGGCCTTTTCTTTTGCCCCAGTGCTACCTTTGGGGTGAGGGCTTCCTGTTCTTCAGGTTCCATCCTCAATCAGTTGAGAGTCTGACTGAGTACCCAAGGTGCGTTGCGGAATGAGGCACAGCCCTGGGCGGCTTAACTCATCCAGCCTGGCCAGCAGCCTTCCCCTGTCAGGTGTGGGGCCTAGGTCAGCCCAGGGAGCAGAGCTGGAAGAAGGGGGCAGGGCCCTACCTAGGCTGCGATTCATCAGGGCAGCTTGCGCTGGCGGCTTCCGAAGGCCCTGGTTTGGGGATGGGTATGGCAGGAACAGCCTGAAGACGGTGGGTGGAGAAGGTGCCTGAAGTGTTGAGAGCTCTGCAGGTGACTTGGGCCCTTCATTTCAATATTGGAGAGATTGCTACGTGCTAGGCGCTATTCAAGCACTGGGAATTGGCTAAACAAAAAGACCCTTACTGTCATGGAGATACCCCTAGATGAGAAAACTAAGCCGAGTCACGTGCCAAGTGCTAGGAAATACAAGAGCAGGAATAGTGAGGGAGTTGTTATACCTAAGTTTGAAGGGAAAGTCCTCTGATAAGGCGACATTTGAGCAAAGACCCGGAAATGAGATATGCCTCCCCCGGGCGCACCCTATATCCTGGTGAGGGCTTACAAGTCTTTGGCCCGCGGACTGGCTGGGGGTCTGGGTGGCCGCCATCCCTGACTTCCTCATTGTTCCACGACCCTGGATCGCCTTCCTTTCTCGATCCTCCCGAGGACCGGATGCCTCTCCTCTCCCTGGCATGTGTGGAAGAAATGGACCGCTCCTCGGATAGAGCACATCACACGGGCGGTCCGATTAGAAATCAGGGGAGAGAAGCGAACAGGTCAACCAAGCGGGGGCGGGAAGCGGAAAGGGAGGAGCCGTCGGGGGCGGGACAGATAACCCGCCCTCCGGAGGGGCGCGCCGCCGCCGCTCCCGGCCCGCTCCGCCAGGGGCCGCTGTGTGGCTCCCAAGTAGGTTCAGCTCGCCCGGGGCCGGGCGGAAGCGGCTCTCTGGCCTAAGCTTTAATAGGCCTCGCTTGTGCTTCCGGTTTCCTCTTTCGCTAAGGACCCGCCAACATGGTAGGTATTTTGGCCCGAGGCCGCCATCCTCTTCAATCGTCCTCCATCTGGAGTTTCCCGTGGACTCCAGCCCACAAAGAGAGGCCCTGGACCGGGCGGGCGCGGGGCCCTGTCAGGCTGGAGCGCAGCGGGCCAGCGGCTTCCGCATTGAGCCCGGCGCCCGCACTGCCCAACCGGGCCCTCTCCGACTCAGCGCAGCCGGCAGCCTCCAACCACTCCCGCTGGGGCTCGGCGTCGCACTCTTCCCAGAAGGTTGCGTTGGCTCGTGAGTGAGCCTGTCCTCTCCACCCGCAGGGCCGCGTTCGCACCAAAACCGTGAAGAAGGCGGCCCGGGTCATCATAGAAAAGTACTACACGCGCCTGGGCAACGACTTCCACACGAACAAGCGCGTGTGCGAGGAGATCGCCATTATCCCTAGCAAGAAGCTCCGCAACAAGATAGCAGGGTGAGTTGGGGCTCCCGCGCCTGTTAGTGTGTTCTGCCGCCCTCCGACTCGGGAAGAGATGGTGCCGTGGTGGTTTCATTAGCCTGAGCCTCCCTAGTGCCCCGGAGAAGGGCTAGAACTTTGCGTGCGCAGGATTTCTGTTGTGAACTTGGGCTTGTGTCATGACTGGTCGCGGTGACACTGGGTCGAAGGTAGCCATCGTCAGACCTCTTGCCTTGAAGCTACGTTGCTTTTAGGTGTCAACTTTTTTTGAGACAGAGTCTTGCTGTGTCCTCCAGGCCGGAGTGCAGTGGCGCGATCTGGGCGCACTGCAACCTCCACCTCCCGGGTTCAGGTGATTCTCCTACCTCATCCTCCCGAGTAGCTGGGATTACAGGCGCGCGCCACCACCCTTTGCTAATTTTGGTACTTTTAGTAGAGATGCGATTAAACCGTGTTGGCCAGGCTGATCTGGAACTACTGACTTCAGGCGTGAGCCACCGCGCCCGGCTGGGTGTCAACTTTTAATGCGTTCTTAACAGTTGCAGTTACTGTTCCAGAGATTTATAGGAAGATGGCTCCGAGGAATAGTGCCAAAGTCAATGTAATAATTGCTTAGTTATGTGAATTTGAAAGTGTAAGAAAAAAAATGAAGGCGTGAAGGGTAGTGAAACTATGGCGGAGGGCGGTCTTGATCACGATGAAGGAGAGTTTGAATAGAATGAGAAACCAAAGGGAAGGAATGCTCAGGCCATTGGGGGTTCTGTGTTTAGGAGGTCCCAGGATAGTGAGTCCTCTCCCTTCTCACTGGAAAAGAATTAAAGTGGGTACTGAGGCCGGGCGCGGTGGCTCAAGCCTGTAATCCCAGCACTTTGGGAGGCCGAGGCGGGTGGATCACGAGGTCAAGAGATCGAGACCATCCTGGTCAACATGGTGAAACCCCGTCTCTACTAAAAATACAAAAAATTAGCTGGGCATGGTGGCGCGTG
>NW_016107610.1:2299519-2304441 GCF_001604975.1 Cebus imitator
TACTCAGGAGGCTGAGGCAGGAGAATTGCCTGAACCCAGGAGGCGGAGGTTGCGGTGAGCCGAGATCGCGCCATTGCACTCCAGCCTGGGTAACATGAGTGAAACTCCGTCTCAAAAAAAAAATAAAATAAAATAAAGTGGGTACTGATATCCACACGTGCTGGGTACCAGCTGGGAACTGATCTATCTTCTCACTGTTCTCTTTGGCCATGTGTGCTTTATAGTTATGTCACGCATCTAATGAAGCGGATTCAGAGAGGCCCAGTAAGAGGTATCTCTATCAAGCTGCAGGAGGAGGAGAGAGAAAGGCGAGACAATTATGTACCTGAGGTAAACTTTCTGGATATTGGGGCCTCTGGCTAATCCTCAAATGATAAAGCTGTGGGTTCCTGGCTTCCAAAGGGACTTAAGCTGAATCTGAGACCTTTTATTTATACATTCCATAGTCAGCTGTAGGTGCCCATAGGCCCCTGTCAGTTTTTTATCCTCCATTCTACTCTTTTCCAACCAGTTAAGTCTACTCTATAGTTCATGAGAGCCCTTCATAATGTTGATTTGATGACTGCTGTTGTGTCACTTGTTTTGATTGTTTGCCCCTAATATAGTATTCTTTGATGTAAACACAGACTTAATGTTCTGAATACTGAGTAGATGTAATGTGGGCATAGGAAGGTAAGAGCAGAAGAACCGGTGGTTGGGGTCTATAATACTGTAAGAGACTGCTCACCCTGTGAGAGGAATGCTATATCCTTGTTTGCCCCCCTCCCCCATGTTTAAGAGCCTGGGGAAAGGAGAGGTGAGTGATGACCTCATAGATTGGTATTTTCAGCCTACCTCGTTCCCTTCTAGGTCTCAGCCCTGGATCAGGAGATCATTGAAGTAGATCCTGACACTAAGGAAATGCTGAAACTTTTGGTAAGTGTTTGCTGGGTTCCTAAAATGGTATTTCCCTGGTAGTTCTTATTCTCCAAGGGCACCCAACTAGTAAGTGGCAGCAAAGTTGGAAATCCCATCTAAACGTCTAGCCAATAAACTGGACTGCTTTCATAATGGGTATAGCTAAAGTTGTTTGCATTGAGTTTTTCACCACAAGATCATAATTCTGAAATCCAGTGGCTTCCAGGACACCCTTTCCCTCTCAGCTGGCTGGTTCTGTTCTTGGTTTTATGGCTGGCTTTTAGTTGCCCCCCCCCACCTCCCCACCTTGTGTCAGCCCTGGCTGTCCTTATTCTGCCTGCTTTTCTTCTGAAGTGGCATTCTTTGGTGTCTCCATGCTCACCGCTCAGAAATGAGCTGTGGTCCATTTCCAGATACATACAAGGCACTACTTAGGTAGTTCACGAGTATCTTCATTGCACTTTGATGTTTCTTCTGTAGCTTATTTTTAGTCCTTTTGCATACTTGGGTGAAAGCATGGGCTTCAAAATACAGTGGGGGGTTGCTGATTTTGAACAACTTTATTTTTCCTATTTTTATGGCCATTAAATTTTTAAGACATTAAAGAGATAATAGCAAAATGAACTCCCGTGTACCTTAGCTTCGGAAAAACATCACCAGTACAGCTACAGCCTGCTGTGGATCTTCTCCTCCTGAAATAACCACTGTGCTGAATGCAGCTTTTTTGTTGAAACTAAAATGGGTTTTTGAGAACCAAATAGGAAAGTTCTATGAACAAGTTGGGCCCTTTGGCTTCTTGCCCCGCCCACCAGCCTGAGCTTGTGTGAGGGCAGGGTCTGCTCTTGCCTCCCCCCCTTCTGCTTGGTGTCTTGTGTACTTCCCCCCCCCTCCCCAATTTGATTAGATTAGTGATAGGTCTTACCTGGGGCTGGTCCTGAAAAGTAGCACTGTGTATTCTCAAAGGGATAGAATTCTGCCTTAAAAGACATTTGGCAATGTCCAGATACATTTTTGGTTGTCATAGCAAGGGGATACCTGCTAAATTCTAATGGGTAGAGGCCAAGGAACTTGATAAACTTTCTGCAATGCACACGACAACCCCCATACAAAGAATGTCCATCCCAGGTTGTCTACATTGCCAAGATTGAGAAATGGTGTTTCAGAGTGATTGACAGGAAGGGGTTGTGAAAACATGGAGGAAAAATGGCATGGTATGTTGGGTAAAAGTCATAGATGGAGTTGTAAGTGGGGGTGCCACATGGTCAGGTAGGCGTGGAAGCATTGAGGTCCCTGGTGGTTCTTAGAGTACATGGTCCGTCAGGTCTCCTAGTCCCCTTGAGAGTGCTGTGGCTCTAGGGGCAAGAAGGCCTTCTGTTTCTTCTGGGGTCCACTCACACATGTCACCAGTAACTGCTCACACTGAATCCATTTTCTCGTTCCAGGATTTTGGCAGTCTGTCCAACCTGCAGGTCACTCAGCCTACAGTTGGGATGAATTTCAAAACACCTCGGGGACCTGTTTGAATCAATGCTGTATTACTTTCAATAAACCTGGGACAACAGCCTTGCCTGTGTCATCTTTGCAGTTGTGTGTGGGAAAAGGCAGGAGCTCCCAAGATAACACATCAGCTGGCACTTGCCTGGGACTTGGGTGCTCCTTCATCTGGTCTATGGAGAGTGGGTTCACCGGAGTTTTTAGTAAGGGAGCAAGGGCAAGCCTGGAACTGGGGAGTGGTCTGCAATGTGAGCCTGGAAAGCTGCTTTGCTGACAGCTCCACCCTGCTTCCCTGGGTCTTTGATTTTCACCTCCTCCTGGGTGCATACAATTTGGGCCAACTCGCCCTCCTGGAGAAGGTAACAACAGGATTATCACGTGTATTAGGGTAGGAATTTGTGTCAGTGGGGAGGTATGATGAATGGTGTCTTTGTGTCTCTTCAATGTTGAGTTCAGTGCCTAGAATATAAGATCTCAACAAATGTGTGGGAAGATCAGTGATAACATGCTTCAGCCTAACCCGAGGCAGAGCTCACCTGCTGCAGCCTGTGTAGACTACCCTGGACTCAGCGCATGGACTCTGGAGGCCGTGAGTTAAACTGCGTCTGCGTGTGCGCGTGCATGCATCAGAAGCTGGGCTGCCCTTGGTTCATGCCCTTGCATATGAGGAACGTTGTGGGCTGTGTGTGTGTGTGTGTCACAGAAGCTGGGCTGCCCTTGGTTGGTTTATGCCCTTGGATATGAGGAATGTTGTGGGCTTCATGTTTCTCCAGTGGGAGAAGGAGCTGTTGCAAGGCCAAGCTTAGCTGGACATGTGGCCAAGATAACAGGCAGGGCAATGGTGGCTCACACCTATAATCCCAGCACTTCGGGAGACGGGAGGGAGGGATTGCTTGAGCCTGAGTTGGAGGCCAGCTTGGGCAACATAGCAAGACCTTTCTACCAAAAAAAAAAAAAAGGGTAGAAAATTAGCTGGGCATGGTGGTGCACAAGTGTAGTCCAGCTACTCGGGGGGCAGGCGGCGGGGGGCCTAAGCTTTGGAGGTGGAGGCTGCAGTGAGCTGGGATCATGCCACTTGCACTACAATCTAGGTGACAAAGTGAGACCTGGCTCAAGACAGCCAGGAAGGGCAAAGCTCTAGCCTTAGAGTGATTCTTGCGTATCTACTTCTGTCAAGCAGATAAAGCAGACATTTGTAATGTATTTTATAACTTAATATTTGTATAATTTCAGGCAGAGAAGTTGCAAGAATAGTACAAAGAATACCCAGGTTTACCAATCGTTCACATTTTGCCCCAATTGCTTTATCATACTCTTTATATATATATGTATATACACACACCCAACATTTTTCTGTTCCACTTGAGGTTAAGTTGAAGATGTGCCCATTTACTCCCAAATATTTCAGTGTTATTTCCAGAACATTATTTTATGTAACCATAATACAATGTCAAAATCAGGAAGCGTAACATTGATACAATACAATATAATTCAGTCCTTGGTCACAGTCACAAAATGTGAAAAGTTGTGGTTGGTTGATTGATTTTGTCCTTCAGTTTGGGCTTGAGTAGCTGGGATCACAGGTATGCACCACCATGCCTAGCTAATTTTTAAAGTTTTTGTAGACATCTCCCATGTTGCCCACGCTGGTCTTGAACTCCTGGCCTCAAGTGATCCTCCCATCTCAGCCTCCCAGAGTGCTAGGATCACACTAGTGTGTGAACGATTACACTCAGCCATGTACTCGTATCTGTTAACCTGTTAGCCGATCCTTGGCTATCCCGCCCTCCTTATTCTTTCTCACCTCTTGTAAACACAATTATAGATCTTAAACGTTCTTACCACACACAAAATAAGTATGTGAGGTGATGGAAATGTTAATTAACTATTTAGTCACCTCACAACATATGCATCTATCAAAACATCACATTGAACGCTGTAAATACACACAATTTTTATCAATTATACTTGAATAAAAATGAGGAAGAATATAATGTTAAAACCAAAAAAAAATTGCAAAACCTAAAGAAAATCATTAATCTAGTCCAAACTAGCCTTTTACAAATGAGGTCACTGAAGTGCAGAGAGGTGAACTGACTCGTCTGATCTTACACAGCAAGTCACCAGCAGAACTTGACCTGAAATCCAAAGCCAGACATTTTCTATTACCTCCAGGTCCTTCAGTCCAGCCCTCCTGGGGCTCTGCCTGGGGAATCGGTACTGTATTGGTGACAAAGGGAATACAGAGGAACATGCATAGAGCTCTCCATTTAGATTGACATTCACACTGTGCCAGGGTATCACAAGAAACGGTGCAGTCCAAGAATGCTTGCTCCGACCCTTTTCCCCCTTACCCATCTCTCATGACCAACCTCAGCTAAAAGGTCTGAGCAGAAAAGGGAATCTTAGATGACTGTCACCAGGGTGTTAATGACTCACAATATGATTTCTATTTTATCAAGACATAACTCCAAAAACAACGCAGTCTTTTTTTTTTTTTTTTTTTTTTTTTTTTTTTTTTTTTTTTTTTT
>NW_016107610.1:2304465-2306048 GCF_001604975.1 Cebus imitator
TTTTAAAGACAGTGTCTTGCTCTGTCACCAGGCTGGAGTGCAGCAGCGCAATCTTGGCTCACTGCAACCTCCGCCTCCTGGATTCAAGGGATTCTTCCGCCTCAGCCACCCGAGTAGCTGGGACCACAGGCGCGTGCCACCGCGCCCAGCTAATTTTTTTTGTATTTTTAGTAGAGACGGGGTTTCACCGTGTTGGCCAGGTTGGTCTCCCCATCTCTTGACCTCGTGATCCACCCGCCTCGGCCTCCCAAAGTGCTGGAATTACAGGCATGAGCCACTGCGCCCAGCCCAACAATACAGTCTTATATGGGTCAATATTAGATTTCCTTGGTGCTCTTTGTATTTTGCAACTATTGCTCGAGCTGGAGACCCAAAAAGAGCACTAGGTTCCAGTTTTCAGCTGAGAGACTGAGCACGTCACTAGCCCACTCCGTTCCTATATCCTAGTTGTGTAATCGCCTATTTCCCATCAATTGCGAGGCTGGAGAGAAAAATGAACACTCTGTGCCCGATACGTAGTAGAAGCGTAGTACACTTAAGTTGTCTTGCTTCCCCACTATCCTAACGTATTAAGGGAAAGAAAGAGATGTGGGGAGTGGCACCCGGAGGCTCCAGCTGTGTGCACCACAATCCTACCCAAAGAAAATTCTGAATTAGGCCTCCATTTCCTATCTACAAAATGAGACAGGACAAGATTGGGTAAGAAGAGGAGGAACTTGGCTTTGTTGGTTTAAGCTGGGCCCGTCTGATTCTGTAACGTCAGCTTCACTGCCTGGTCCAGCCCACTCCCCAGACGGGGCTTCACGTGGTCTGAATGTCTTTTGGCCAAGTCCAAGGCTGTCCAGGGCCCAGGTGGGGAGGCGGGGTGGTGGGTAGTGGGATGGGGAGAAGCAGTTCCCCCATGTGACCTGCAGGTGGCAGCAGAGCAGCGCGAGAGCCAAGGGTCCCGCTCCAGCCTTCCTGAAGAAGTGGGTAGGGCGAGGCAGAGGTGGTACACACCGCTCAGCTGGGCAGCGGCAAGAGCACAGCTGAGGATCAGCCTACATCCGTTTGAAATAGACACATGGGTCTTCTGGCTAATTTTCCTCTCTTTGGTAGGGTGATCACGTGACTTATCATCCAACTACAGACATTTTGGAGAGTGAAAGGGACATTATAATAACTGCACTGGGACAGCAGACATAACCTTAAGCTGTACCTTGCAAACCAGAACATGTGGTCACCATACCCTCTGGACACTTCTCTCTAAAACTCCTGGATTCAAGTGATCCTCCCCTGTCTGCCTCCTGAGTAACTGGCATTGCAGGTGTGCACCACTGTATGCACACCCACATACACAAACATGCATGTAGACACAGACACCCACATGTATACACAGAAACATGCACATAACCACACAAATTCATTAGATACACATCTACACACACCAACACACATGTGCACACACACGTATACACCCCTTCCTTCCATCTTTTCAGGACTCAGGGCTCTCAGAGTGGAAAGAGTATTGCACCATGGCCAAGGTGGGTGGATCACCTGAGGTCAGGAGTTCAAGACCAGCCTGGCCATCATGGTGAAACCCC
>NW_016107610.1:2306377-2309819 GCF_001604975.1 Cebus imitator
TCTTAAAAAAAAAAAGAGTTTTGCACCATGAGTCAAGGATCGACTGTGCAACTTTGCCCAAGTGTCTTTCCTTTTCAGGTCTTATTTATAATAATAAACATCCTTACCTCCCAATTAGGGTTATTTTGAAGACAAGACAGAAAAAATAACAGAATGATGGCATGTTGTATAGTGAAACAACAACAACAACTTAACCTTGACCACAAAGAGGTCTGATCTTCGTCCTAGACTCCTGGGAGGTAACTATCAACATGTAATACCTGATAGGAATGTCTACCTGGGGGTCTTGGGTCATGATGGATAGTCTAATAAGATGGGTGGGGACTAGCCAGGCTAGGAAAACCGACTGTGATTTAGAGTCTGGGCTTTAGGTCACCCCTAGGACTGGACACTGGAAACAGGGTATCCACGTGGACAATCAAACATGCCTCTGTGATGAAGTTCCAATAGAAACCCTGAACCCTGAGGCTTGAGGGAGCCTCACTGGCTGGCAACACTCTGTGTGTATTGGCACATATCAAAGCCAGGAGGATAATGCCCTCTGACTGCATGGGGAAGGGATAATGGACACTCCATGTCTGCTGCCCTCCTGGACTTGGCCCTATGCCTTTCTTCCCCTGGCTGATTTTCATCTGTATCCATTCCGTGTAATCAAACCGTAATTGTAGCCAGTTCTTAGAGGTAAGTAAGCAGAGCTTATCCCCTGCTTGAAAAAACTATTTTAGCTGGGTGTGGTGGCTCATGCCTGTAATCCCAGCACTTTGGTAGTCTGAGGCAGGCGGATTAGCTGAGGTTAGGAGTTCGAGACCATCCTGGCTAACATGGTGAAACCCCGTCTCTATTAAAAAAAAAAGAGAAAACTGTTTTAAAATCCCAAAACCAAGGAAGGCCAGACCTCTCATGAATCTGATCCAATAGATTTTGAAGCCAATGTTGAGGGCATTTGAAGCCAAAGCCAGGCCAGGCAAAGATTAAGCTCCTGGGAGGGAACAGGTGCAGTCCTGCTCAGGCTGCAGTGTCCCCAGGCCACAGCTGGACAAGGGCCCCCTCTGGGTCACAGACTCTATAGGGACAGGGGTTTGGGACTGGTCAGCTCTCTGATTTGTAGAACTCTGGTGATGAGCTCAGCTGAGAAACTGTGGTAATGGAAAGAGAATGTTTTGCTTTTCCAAATTATCTACCCCCTACATGCTTTAATCCACATTAGAACTCAATGTGGATTTGACCAGCCTAAGCCTGAACTCTGGGTCGTGTGTCCAGTTTCCTGGCCTCCAGCTCTGTTCACGCCTGACCCCTACCCCTCACTGACGCCAGATCCATCCTGCCAAATATCCTTTTCATCATGTTCCTCTCCCCACCACCTCATGGCACCTTCTACACAACAGGAAATGTCTCCAACCTCAGCCTGGCATTCAAGGTTCTTTCTGATGTGGCCCATCTCTCACCATATCTCCCTGCAGGCCCTGCCACACTGGATCAATTTTTCCTGTCCATGAGCTGAACTTTCCCACCTCCAAACTGTTGCTTACACTGTCGTTCCTCTGAATGTTCTCTTCCTCCCTCTCCCCAAGACCAAATGCTGTAGACTGAATTCTGTCTCCCCAAAATTCATACATTGGAGCCCTAACCCCCATGTGGTTGTGTTTGGAAACAGGGCTCTCAGGAAAGTTAAGTGAGGGAGGAGGAGCAGATTAAATGGCTGAATAGCAGCCTCCACCAGTGATTCTCCTTGTAGGAAAATCAAATTTAACAACTGTCTACATCAAAAATGCATCTTCATAAGAACCAGAAATTAGGTGAGGACTCACAGTACTTGGCTTTAACTTCATAACACTGAAAGAGGCACTGAGGAGGGTAGGAAAGAGTCTTGAAGCACTGATGTCACTGGTCCCCCACCCCCAGCAATGGCCACTGTGGTGCTTGGAATTTGTGCACCTGGGGGAGGGAGAATGCAGCAACTGTGGGACTTTGCATTGACCTCAGTGCTGCCCTGTCACAGCAGAAAGCAAAACCAGGTGGAACTCACGTGCCATCTGCCCAGGGAGGGAGCGTTTAGACCAGCCCTACCAGAGGGGTTCACCCATCCCAGTAGTTAGACGGCTTGAGGCTTGTGTTTTGACAAGCCTTGGCATGCCAGGCTATCATGCTCTGGGGCCGTAAATAAACTTGAAAGGCAGTCTAGACCATAAGGACTTCAACTCCTATTCAAGTCCCAATGCCATGCTGGGCTCAGAGCCAGAGGACTCAGGGGACACACAAGCTAGTGAGACACCAGCCAGGGCAGCCGAGGGAGTGCTTGCGCCCCCACCAACCCAGCAACAAAAGCGACTTCTTCCTCTTGCTTGAGGAGAGGAGGGAAGAGTAAGGAGGACTTTGTCTTACATCTTGGATACCAGCTCAGCCACAGCAGGACAGAGCAGCAGTCAGAGCTGAGAGGCCCCATTCCAGGACCTAGTTCCTGAATAACGTTTCTAGGTACACCCTGCGCCAGAAGGAATCAGCTGCCTTAAAGAAAAGAACCCAGTCCTGGCAGGATTCCTCACCTGCTGACTCAAGAGCCCTTGGCCCCTGAAGAGCCAACAGTGATAGCCCGGTGGCGTGCTCTGGGCCTGCAGTAAGACTCAGACAGGCTGGCTTCAGGTGAGACCCAGCACATTTCCAGCCATGGTGGCTGTGGTGAGACCTCTGCTTGAGCAAAGCAGAGGGAAAGGTACAAGGGACTTTGTCTTGCATCTTATGTACCTGCCTGGCTGCGACGGGGCAGAGCACCAAATGGGCTCTTGCGGTCCCTGATTCTAGACCGTGGCTCTTAGACAGCAGTTCTGGACCTGTTCTGGGCCAGAGGGAAGCCCACTGCCCTGAAGGGTGGGTCCCAGGCCTGGAGGCGTCCACGATAGGTCAGGAAGCATGACGCAAGAGCCCTTGGGTTGTAAGTGAACATAGGCAGTGGCCTGGCAGTACTCCATGTGGGCCTGTGGGGGTGGCCGCAGGCTGAGGTTCCTCTGCCTGTGGAAAGGGAAAGGCTGAATGGGAAGGACTTTTTCTCAAGGTTTTAACATCAGCTCAGCCGCCTTCTAATAAAGCACTAGGTACATTTCTAAGGTTTTTGACTCCAGTCTCTGGCTCCCAGACAGCATCTCTGGACCCACCAGGGCCTGAGGGAACTTGTTGCCCTGAAGGGAAGGACACAAGCCTGGCTGGCTTTGCCACCTGCTGATTGTAGAGCTTCAGGGCCTTGAGTGAACACAGGAGATAGCCAGGTAGTGTTTACAGGAGCCTTGAGTGATATAACCAGTGTTTTGCAGGCTGTAGGTCTGACCCAGGGCCGTCCCAGTGGTGGTGGCCATAGGGATGTTGTGTTGGTCCACCCCCAGCTCCAAGTGGCTCAGGAGAGAGAGGGAGAGGGAGAGGGGGGAAGGGGAGGAGAGAGAGAGAGAGAGAG
>NW_016107610.1:2309965-2313279 GCF_001604975.1 Cebus imitator
GAGACTGTTTGTTGGGAGAAAATTATGGGTAGAGGATAGGAATCTTTGCCTGGTAGTCCAGAGAATTCTTCCAGAGTTTGTCCAAGACCACCAAGTCAGTACCTCTGTGAGTCTCTACTAACCATAGCATTATTGGGCTTGGAGTGTCCCCTAATACAGATACAGTTTAGATCACAACACCCACATCCTCCAGGTATTCACCTGGAAAACATTCCCAAGGATGGGTACAAACAAGCCCAGACTGAAAAGACTCCAATAAATACCTAACTCTTCAATGCTCAGGTACTGACAAACAACCACAAACAGCAAGACCATCCAGGAAAACATGACCTCACCAAACAAGGCACCAGGGACCAATCCTAGAGAAGGAGATATGTGACCTTCCAGACAGATAATTCAAAATAGCAGTTTTGGGGAAACTCAAAGAAATTAAAGATAACACACAGAAAGAATTCAGAATAATATCAGATAAATTTAACAGTGAGATTGAAATAAAAAGAAGCAGAAATTCTGGAGTTAAAAAATGCAATTGACATAATAAAGAATGCATCAGAGTCTCCTCATTGTGGAATTGATCAAGCAGAGGAAAAAATTAGTGAGCTTGAAGACAAGCTATTTGAAAATACACGGTTAGAGAAGACATGAAAATTAAAAAGAATGAGGCATGCCCACAAAATCTAGAAAACAGCCTCAAAAGGGCAAAGCCAAGAGTTATTGGCCTTAAAGAGGAAATAGAGAAATACACTGAGGAAGAAAGTTTATTCAAAGGGATAATGACAGAACTTTCCAAACCTAGAGAAAGCTGTAAATATTCAAGTGCAAGAAGGTTATAGAACATCAAGCAGATTTAACCCAAAAAAGACTACCTGAAGGCATTTAATACTCAAACTCCCAAGGGTCAGGGATAAAGAAAGGATCATAACAGCAAGAGAAAAGGAACAAATGACACACAATGGAGCTCCAATACTCGGGCAGCAGACTATCAGTGGAAACCTTACAGGCCAGGAGAGAGTAACATGACATATTTTAAGTATTGAAGGAATAAAACTTTTACCATAGAATAATATATCCAGAGAAAATATCCTTCAAACACGAAGGAGAAATAAAAACTTTTCCAGACAAACGAAAGCTGAGGGAGCTCATCAACACCCAACCATTCCTACAAGAAATGTTAAAGGGAGATCTTCAGTCAGAAACAAAAGGAAATTAATGAGCAATAAGACATCATCTAAAGGTACAAAACTCATTGGTAATAGTAAGTACACAGAAAGAAAAACAGAGTGTTATAACACTGTAATTGTGTATAAACGACTCTTTTTTTTTTTTTTTTTTTTTTTTTTTTTTTTTTTTTTTTTTTTTTTTTTTTTTTTTTTTTTTTTTTTTTTTTTTTTTTTTTTTTTTGAGATGGAGTTTTGCTCTGTTGTCCAGGTTGGAGTGCAGTGGCGTGATCTCGGCTCACTGCAGCCTCTGCCTCCCGGGTTCAAGCAATTCTCCTGCCTCAGCCTCCTGATTAGTTGGGACTACAGGTGCGTGCCATCACACCCGGTTAATTTTTTTGTATTTTTAGTAGAGACAGGGTTTCACCGTGTTAGCCAGAATGGTCTTGATCTCCTGACCTCGTGATCCCCTCACCTTGGCCTCCCAAAGTGCTGGGATTACAGGTGTGAGTCACCACGCCCGGCCTAGTTTCTTTTTACTTGTTTGTTCGTTCCTTTATGCAAGCAGTGTAAAGTTGTCATCAGTTTAAAATGGTTATAAGATGGTATTTGCAAGCCTCGTGGTCATCTTAAATTTTAAAACATGCAATGAATACACAAAACACAAAAAGCAAAAAATAAAATCATACCACCAGAGAAAATCACCTTCACAAAAAGGAAGTCAGGAAGAAAGGAAAGAAGCAAGAGACCACAACAACCAGAAAGCAAGTAACAAAATGGCAAGAGTAAGTCCTTACTGATCAATAGGAGCATTGAATGTCAATGGACTAAACCCCAGTCAAAACTGTGATGGAAAGAACTGTTACAGAGCAGTTCTCCCCATCCCCACCCATGTCATTTTTCATCAACTCTAGATGAGCCTCAGTCTCCAGAGTGGAGAATCTGCCTTTGTGTGGGGTACTAATAAGAAAAGCTAGGAGCCAGATCCAATCTTCTCTACCTGCTGCGTCTAGGGAATGTGCATGTGACTTAGACTCAACCAACCAAATGCTCTTTCCTTCCACATGGAAATTCGAGTGAGAAAGGGAAACAGAAATGGCTGTAGTACCACCAGAGGTCGTGGGGTGGGCGGGCTGAACTGTTTCTGCTGAGAGACTGTTATTGTGGTTCTTGGGGCCTTCCTCTTTTGTTTCTTGGTTCCTAACTGTTCTCAAGCCTGATTCGTCAGCTCCCTGATAGTCTTTCAATAAGTCTCTTTTATTTAAATTAGCTGGATTAGTTCTTAAGCTTTTAACCAAGAATGTTTCCTGATGGAACAGAGCCTCTGTCACTCCTGTGGTGTGGCCAATGGAGAAAGGAATCTCTTGGGGGAGCAACCTTGAACTTGGCTGTGTTTCTGGGCTTGCTTTGATGTAGCAGGCCAGTCTCAGGGGACTGTCTTGGCCACCAGGGCCCATCTCAGTAGAATCAGTATGCCATGAATTGGTCTTAAATGTGACTTTCTCTGTCTCAGGTAGGATAGTTGTCACTGGCAAAGACCAGCTTTCCAGAATCAGACACAGAGGAGACGGCTGCTCTGGGACTCTCTAGTGACAAGCTAGTGCCAGTTCTGTGGTCAAAAGTTGACATGAGTTAGGAACAGAGAGGTAAATGAACTCTTGGGCTGCTGAAAAGTTCCAGCTGTGCATCCCCACCCTCCCCTGCTTTGTTTCCCTTTTGTGTAAATTTTCATTCCTTGTAAGGATGGACACATGGAGAAACCCATCTTTGTTAATACAATGTTATACCTCCCCCTCTCCCCCAACCAGCCCAAAATCACCTGGAGGGGTGGTGGCCTGGAATTCTGCATCCTGGGGCTTAGTTCAGACTTCTCAGGCTGGCCTGGAGGTGGTGCTGTTTGCATGCGGTCAGACTGGGCTAATAAAGATGTTACCAGGGTATTGGATAAGATCCACTAGCTGAACTTCACTTTACATCTCTGTATTTGGATTAAAGCAGTTAATTAGTGAAAAACAGGTGAATTTCACAAAATCTTTGGCGTGGTGCGAAGGGCTTTCTAATACAAAACTCAGACGCTATAAAAAGACAAGGTTAACAAATTTGACTGCATAAAGCTTCAAATTTCTATATTTAATAAACCAGCAGAAAACAGCAAAC
>NW_016107610.1:2313779-2316764 GCF_001604975.1 Cebus imitator
AAAAAAAAAAAAAAAAAAACACAAAATTAGCCGGGCATGATGGTGCACACCTCTAATCCCAGCTACTCAGGAAACTGAGGCAGGAGAATCACAATCACTTGTACTTGACAGGGGAGGAGGCAGTGAGCCGAGATCTTGTCACTGCACTCCAGCCTGGGATACAGAGCAAGACTACATCTCAAAAAACAAACAAAAAATGAATAAAATGCAGTCATTTCATTGCATATGCTTCCAGTAATTGCTCTGTGCAAACATACACAATTATTCTATCCATTAAGGGTGTCTCTCTCCATTCTTAGATTTTCCACTTGAGTTTCCAGGCAGTGTCTCACCTGTTTTTAAGCAGGGTTGGGGCAGCCATTTCTTCAACAGCGCCAGTCCAAGGAACACAAATAGGCCAGCCTCCCATTCCCGGGCAACCTCCCTTTCCCAGTACTGAGATTACCAAGTAAGCAACGCGGTAATCAGTATCAAATGGAGACTTCAGCTGGGTGCAGTGGCTCACACCTGTAATTCCAGCACTGTGGGAGGCTGAGGAGGAAGGACCAATTGAGCCCAGGGGTTTGAGGCCAGCCTGGGCAACATATGGAGACCCTGTCTCTATGAAACATAGCTCCTGTCTCTCTCTCTCTGTATGTACGTGTGTGTATATATATGTATGTATATATACATATATATATATATGTATATATACATATTCTTTTCTTTAATAGAGACGTCCAACAGGTGTGCCAGGGGCTGTATCTCTGCCTAGGGAAGAGACGATGAAAGGGCAGGCTCCACCCAGGAGGAGCTGGAAGAATGGGAGTTCCACGGCAAAGGAGGCGGGGCAGGGCGTTCCTCCAAACACAGGAATACCACGTACGAAAACAAAGGGGTGTGAGAAGGCCGGGTGCAGGTGCACAGCTGCAAACTGGGGGAGAGGCACCAGGCTTGGGCGATGAGGATTTGTTCCCCCATGGATTCCCTTCCTGTCCAGGGTCCGCCCTCGCCGGTCGGGGGTGCCTAACAATATTCCTTGCCTCATGGTTCGCAGCTGAAAAGGACCTTCAAGCCAGTCCATCGAACTTTCACTTTTTATAAACAAATATACAGAGGCCTCAGATAAGTGAAACCCTTGTCTCGGGTTACAGCTCTGGCCAACACTGGGGACCTGACGGTCAGTCCGCGGATTTCCCTGCCTGTGGCCTGCGAGCACTGCCAAGCTATCAGCCCCCAACCCTGCTCCAGGGACCACAGTCCGGTTTCGTCTCCGAGCGGACTACATCTCCCACAATGCCTTGGGCCCAACCTCCCGCCCGCTGCCCGGCTGGGTGCCGTCTCCGCCAATAGAAAGGCAGAATTTCCAGGTTCGTTCTCGACAGCCAATGAGCGCGGCGGTGGGCGGGCCTCTCCCGTCCATTGTTCTCGGTGCCCCACGGGCTTGAGCCGGGGTGAATCTGGAGGGGCCGGGCCGAGCCCGGGGGCGCTTTTGCACGCCGAGCAGCCGCTAGAGCAGAACCTGGTCTCCGGAGAGGTGAGCCGGAGAGGCGAGCCGGAGAGGCAGGCCTGGAGCCGCGCGGACTCCGGGCAATAGCTCGAGGCGAGGGAATAGAGGGCCTGGAGCCAGCTGCCGGCTGCCCTGCTGGGGGAGGGGCGTCGGGGTCGCGCTCCGTGTCCCAGGGCCCCGGCAGCCCAGATTTATGCGCGGGCTCCGCTCAGCGAACCGTTCCTCACGCGTCTCCCTGGCGGAGAGCTCCTTGCATCTCCCACTGGGAAGCGCAGGCTTTGGACGGGAAGGGGCGTTCGACGACATCCCGCGCAGCCTACGCGTTTTACATATGGGGAAACTGAGGTTCAGAGGGGGCGTGTCGTGCCCCAAGACAGATGGCAAATTAGCTGCCCGGCACAGTTCTCCCCGGCTCCGAAGTAGGAAGAGTTATTTTATACCGTATGCCAGTGTTTCTTCTAGTCATTTGAGAAAATACACGTTGAGAGCTTCGCTTTTCCCACTAGCTTTTGTTTTCTTTTTGTGTATTTTTTGTTTGTTTTGTTTTTAGCTTTTGTCAACATTTCCCCCCTTTTTTATTGAGGGGGATTGTTATCTGAGTCTTTATGATGTAGTAATGATTTAAAATTTTTTTTTTCTTTGTGTGGAGGCGGGGTCTCACTCTGTTGCCCAGACTGGTCATGAACTCCCAGCCTCAGGCCATCTTCCCTCCTCCGCCTTCCAGAGTGCTGGGAGTACAGGTGTGAGCCACAGCGCTTGGCCTAAAAAATAATTTTGTATTGCTTTTATAATATTTAAGTCGTTTGCAATTCCACTGTTCTCAATATTTTGTAGCTGCCGTCCTGTTCATTTTTCCTGTGAGTTCATTTTTATTTTTTGAGACGGAGTTTCGCTCTTGTTGCCCAGGCTGGAATGCAATGGAGTGATCTCCACTCACCACAACTTTCACCTCCTCGGTTCAAGCGATTCTTCTGCCTCAGCCTCCTGAGTAGCTGGAATTACAGGCATGTACCACCACGCACGGCTAATTTTGTAGTTTTAGTAGGGACGGGGGTTTCTCCATGTTGGTCAAGCTGGTCTTGAACTCCTGACCCCAGGTGATCCGCCCGCCTCACCCTCACAAAGTGCTGGGATTACAGGCGTGAACCACTGAGCCCGGCCATGAGTTCGTTTTTAAAGGGAATTGGGGACTTACTATGTCTATGGTTTTTCTGCCCTGCTGATTTTGTTTATCCATTATTTTCATGTCAGAAGGATTATCTTAAATCATTAATGATTAATAATCTTTGTATAATTTTTAAAATATTAAAAACATTCAGCATAATGCACAGGTCTTACATTTCATATGTTTGCACTTGTGCCACCATTGCCAATCAAGATATTGAAAATTTCCATCATCCCAGAAGGCTCCTTTGAGCCCTTTCCCTGTCATGACCACCCAAAGGTAGCCATTATTATAGCACAGTTTCTTTCTTTTTTTTTTTTTTTTTTTTTTT
>NW_016107610.1:2317259-2322832 GCF_001604975.1 Cebus imitator
ATCCTGGTCAACATGGTGAAACCCCGTCTCTACTAAAACTACAAAAAATTATCTGGGCATGGTGGCGCGTGCCTGTAATCCCAGCGACTCAGGAGGCTGAGGCAGGAGAATTGCCTGAACCCAGGAGACGGAGGTTGCGGTGAGCCGAGATCGCGCCATTGCACTCCAGCCTGGGTAACAAGAGCAAAACTACATCTCAAAAAAAAAGATAAATTAGTGAGGGGCTGAGGCAGGACTGGAGAGTATGGGCATGCTTTAAACTTCATACTTGAAGTATGGTAATAATGCTGTTGAGATACTGCCTTTCTTCCAATGAAGCTCAAAGGGCTTTGACCTCTGATCCATTGCCAATCCCTAAGATGCCCCTGTAACAACAGAAACATGAGTGTTATTATCTCTATTCATTAGGTGGTAACTGAGATTGAGTGACTTAGTTGTTTGTTAGGTCTCGGTCACACGGTGCAAGTCAGAACTGACATGAGAGTCCTTAGCATTTCAGTAAGGGGTTTTTCTGGGAACTTTGCATTTCTGATACTCGTTCTTTGGTGTTTTGGAAGGAACAACGCTGTATTTTATTGTGCTTGGGATACTTTTTTTTTTTTTTGAGACGGAGTCTTGCTCTTTCGTCCATGTCACTCAGGCTGGTGTGCAGTGGCGCAGTCTCAGCTCACTGCAGCCACCACCTCCTGGGTTCAAAAGTTTCTCTTGCCTCAGCCTCCCAAATAGCTGAAACTATAGGCACCCACCATCACGCCCGGCCAATTTTTTTATTTTTTTTATTTTTTAGTAGAGACAGGGTTTCACTGTGTTGGCCAGGCTGGTCTCGAACTCCTGACCTTGTGATTTGCCCACCTTGACCAACCAAAGTGCTGGAATTACAGGTGTGAGCCACTGTGCCAGGCCACCTGGCTAATTTTTGTATTTTTAATAGAGACAGGGTTTCACCGTACCTCAGGTGATCAGCCCAACTCGGCCTCCGAAAGTGCTGGGAATTACAGGCATGAGACACCACAACCAGGCTTCTTAACTTATCTTACCACAGAGAAATGTTTTCAGGAATAAGCCATTTTTCCTTTAAGAGGAACAGGAAACGTCTGTTGATTATGTAAGGACCGCTTGGTGGTCTGACCTGGGCTGTTTTGTTTTTTTAGAGACGGAGTCTCGCTATGTTGCCCAGGCTGGAGTGCAGTGGCTATTCACAGGCGCGATCCCACTACTGATCAGCACAGGAGTTTTGACCTGCTCCGTTTCCGACCTGGGCCAGTTCACCCCACCTTAGGGCAACCTGGTGGTCCCCTGCTCCTGGGAGGTCACCATATTGATGCCGAACTTAGTGCGGACACCCGATCGGCATAGCGCACTACAGCCCAGAACTCCTGGACTTCAGAGATCCTCTAGCCTCAGCCTCCTGAATAGCTGGGACTACAGGCACACGCTACCACGCCCAGCCGACCTGGGCTCTTGTGAGTTAGATTGCTTTACGACAGTCTTCTATTGATTATGGTTCTCTTTTGTTTCTCAGCAGGACTGCTTGTTGAGATTTGAGGAGGGAATTGTCTTACTCCAGAGCCTGGCTAGAGAAGACTGAGGGTCAAGGCTTGAAGCCTAAGTGATTGCCCCAGGATTGTGGATGATGGCTGCAGAGATCCCCAGAGTGACCACTCCGCTGAGCCCATTGGTCCAGGTGCCTCAAGAGGAAGATAGACAGGAGGAGGAGGTCACCACCATGATCCTGGAGGATGACTCCTGGGTGCAGGAAGCTGTACTGCAGGAGGATGGCCCTGAGTCTGAGCCCTTTCCCCAGAGTGCCAGCAAGGGCAGCCCCCAGGAGGAGGCAACCGGGGGACCGCAGGGTGCGCTTGGCCGCCTCCGAGAGCTCTGTCGGCGCTGGCTGAGGCCAGAGGTACACACCAAGGAGCAGATGTTGACTGTGCTGCCAAAGGAAATTCAGGCTTGGCTGCAAGAGCATCGGCCTGAAAGCAGTGAGGAGGCGGTGGCCCTGGTGGAAGACTTGACCCAGACCCTTCGGGACAGTGGTGAGATGCAGAACCTCATAGGGAGAGGGCGGGAGGTGGAGGAGTGTGGTGTTTCACAGGAGGATACGGTGCTGTTCAAGACAGAGTGGGGGCCAGCGCCATCCCTCTGCTCTGTCTGCAGGTAGTCAGCGTGTTCGTCGGCCTTTTAGTGTCCTCACTGTGTGCAGTGTCAGCTCCTGAACTGCAGTAGGGGAGGGGCTTAGAGCTACATTTGCATAGTAAGCACAGTTTTTACTTCTGTGTTTATTTGGAGTGCTTGGGAAGCTGACGGAAGTTGTCATGGGGAGGAGCTGGAGACCCATACGAACCACCCCCTGGCACCTTCACTAGGTCGTGCAAGAAACACCCAAATCTTTCCTGCAATTAGAGAAAACAATCTGATGTTTTCAACATGATTTTTTTTTTTTGAGACTCTATGTCGCTCTGTCGCCCAGGCTGGGGTGCAGTGGCACGATCTTGGCTCACTGCAACCTCCGCCTCCTGGGTTCAAGCAGTTCTCCTGCCTCAGCCTCTTAAGTAGCTGGGATTACAGGTACGCGCCACCGTGCTTGGCTAATTTTTTTTTTTTTTTTTTTTTTTTGAGACGGAGTTTCGCTCTTGTTACCCAGGCTGGAGTGCAATGGCGTGATCTCGGCTCACCGCAACCTCCTGGGTTCAGGCAATTCTCCTGCCCCAGCCTCGTGAGTCGCTGGGATTACAGGCACACGCCACCATGGCCAGCTAATTTTTTGTATTTTTAGTAGAGGCAGGGTCTCACCATGTTGACCAGGATGGTCTCGATCTCTTGACCTCGTGATCCACCCGCCTCGGCCTCCCACAGTGCTGGGATTAACAGGCTTGAGCCACTGCGCCCAGCCGCTTGGCTAATTTTTGTATTTTTAGTAGAGACGGGGCTTCACCGTGTAAGCCAGGCTTGTCTGGAACTCCTGATTTTGTGATCTGCTCACCTCGGCCTCCCAAAGTGTTGGGATTACAGGTGTGAGCCACCGCACCCAGCCTCAATGTGATTATTTTTATGAAACCAAGAGAAATGACAAACCAGCTAATAACTAGGGACTTTCTGTGGTATAAAGTCATCCTGGGCTCTTAAAATAGTCATTTCAAACCTGAGCTCTCTGCAGTAGTTGCTCTGCTTGTCTCCAGGGTTACTCAAAAGCGTTGGGATTCTGGCATGCCATTTAACGCTCTGTCTCCCTCCTGGTTTTCCATTGTGAACTGGACTCACTTGATTACTAAATATTTGCTTCAGATGTGCCTATGCCTTAAAGGCTGCCTCAGGACTCATAGGATATGGCTGATGAGTCCTTTGTGCTGATGAGAACTACGGAAATTCAGAGAATGGAGTGTGGAGAGGAGAGGTCAGGTCAGAGAAGGCTTCCTGGAGGAGGTGACACCTAAGCAGGAGGCTGTAGAAGGGAGTAGGGTGGGGCAGCTGAGAGGAGCTGTGCTGAGCAGAGGCTGGGAAGGGCAGAGCCAAGGTGGTTTTTACCTCAGTGACAGGAGGGCTGGCTGATTGGAGTGGCAAGTGTGTTTTTAGGAAGTGGTAGGAAGTTTGGGGGAAGGGTGGGTGAAGGCGTGGACTGAATGTCATTGGCCTCAGCTGGTTCTTGACCTAGTGCCCAAGGGGCATGGGAGGAAGCAGAGTTTGGCAACAGGATGTAGGTTTGATTAGGGTAAGGAGAGGCTAGGGGCAGGAGAGCAGCCAGGAAGCTGCCTTGTCATCGGGTGTGCAGCAATGGGGGTCGGCCCCAGATGGGACACGTGTGAGAAAGAACTGATAGTCACAATGGCTAGCATTCCCCAAGCTTGCCCTGCAAGCCGGGAAATATGCTTAGCATCTAATATGGACAACTCATGTAATTGTCGCCACCCTGGAAGATAAACGGGATTATGATCCCCAGAGATCCCTTAAGATCATGCGCCTTTGGACCAGGCAGAAGCAAGATTTATGATTCTAAGTGACAGTTCTTAGTGGATGTTGACAGGAGGGGATGCAGATGGAATTAAGACAGTGAATAACTCCAGAGCATCTGGCCTGGAGGATTCAGAAGACTAGGAAGGGAAGAGAAGGAAACTGAAGGGGGTTTGGGGTGGAGACTGTGACAACCACCAGGGACTGGGAGAGCAAGGAAAGCTGTCCTCTGGAGAAAGGGATTCACAGTGAAGGTCTGCAGTGACCCAGCCCTGCCCTGGGCACGCTCATGCCTGTCCATCTCACTAAGAATCCTGTGAGTGGGTGGCATTGTCATTTCACAGATAGGAAATGCAAGTCCAGGAAGTTCACACAGCTGAAGTGGTGGAGCCAGGATTCAAACTCAGATCTGTCTTTTTTTTTTTTTTTTTTTTTTTTTTTTTTTTTTTTTTTTTTTTTTTTTTTTTTTTTTTTTTTTTTTTTTTTGAGATGGAGTCTTGCTCTAACACCCAGGCTAGTGTGCAATGGGGCAATCTCAGCTCACTGCAACCTCCGCCTCCTGGATTCAAGCAGTTCTCTGCCCCAGCTTCCCGAGTAGCTGGGATTATAGGCACCCCCCACCACACCTGGCTAATTTTTGTATTTTTAGTAGAGATGGGGTTTCACACTGTTGGCCAGTCTGGTCTTGAACTCCTGACCTTGTGATCTGCCCTCCTCGGCCTCCCAAAGTTCTGAGACTACAGGAGGGAGCCACCATTCCCAGCCCAGAACTGTCTCTTTCTGCATAGAGATCTCAGTTTTGCTTGAAGCAAAGTACTTGATTTTCTTTGGCCCTGAAAAATAACTGAATTTTATTCCTTCTATTAGAATAAGCAAACCTGTCATCCTATTTACAGATGTCTTTGCGTGCTTCCGGGGGGAGGTGACCAGTTTGTAATGAACTTGGGGATCTGCAGTCAGATACTAAGGAGGAGAGAGTGGTAGAGGGCTGAGGAGAGGCCTCAGGCTGTTGTTATTTGGCTGGGGAGGCACAGAGCAGAGGTTCAGTTCTCAGCAGGTGTCAGAGGTGATTACAGCCCTTCTCAGCAGCAGCAGGGGCTTTGTGCCTTTCATCTTTTTCTTTTTCTTTTTTTTTTTGAGACGGTGTCTTGCTCTGTCACCCAGGCTGGAGTGCAGAGGCATGATTTTGGCTCACTGCAACCTCCACCTCCCAGGTTCAAGTGATTCTCCTGCCTCAGCCTCCTGAATAGCTGGGACTACAGGCGCCCACCACCAAGCCTGGCTAATTTTTTGTATTTTTAGTAGAGATGAGGGTTCACCGTGTTAGCCAGGATGGTCTTGATTTCCTGACCTCATGATCTGCCCGCCTCTGCTTCCCAAAGTGCTGGGATTACAGGTGTGAGCCACAGCACCCGGCCTTGTGCCTTTCATCTTTAACTGGGCACCTGAGATGGGGACCACCCCAGATGTGTGGGTTTGTCTGTCCCTTGACTTCTGCCTCTGAGATTGTCTTAGTTGGTCTTTGTTTAACAAACGCCCCTGGCCTTCCTCATGATTGTCACAGGAGTCCCTGCACTGTCTTCATCCCTTCTCAAACATTTATTCAACATAAGGCCGTTTGACCT
>NW_016107610.1:2323952-2344350 GCF_001604975.1 Cebus imitator
TTTTTTTTTTTCTTTTTTTGAGACAGGTTCTTTCTCCATCCTCCAGGCTAGAGTGGAACAGTGGCACAATCCGGGCTCACCACAACCTCCGCCTCCTGGGTTCAATGATCCTCCTGCTTCAGCCTCCCAAGTACCTGGGATTACAGGCATGTGCTATTACACCCAGCTAATTTTTGTCTTTTTAGTAGACAGAGTTTCACCATGTTGGCCAGACTGGTCTCGAACTCCTGACCTCAGGTGATCTGCCCATCTCAGCTTCCCAGAGTGCTGGGATTACAGGCATGAGCCACTGTGCCTGGCCCTTGCTCCTGGATTTGTGGCCTGGAACAGCCTTGTCCCGTATCTGTGTGATAAAATCCCAGTTATTCTTTGAGTGCCCACCCTTGGAGATCCTCTTCATAAAAGCTGTCCTTAACTGTGTCCCTTCCCCCCCAAGCCCTCCCCAGTTCTACCTACCTGGAAGCACCCCTGATCACCTCTGCTAGAAGTCATCTCCCCCAGAACATTTGGATTCTCTCTCTTGGCTTTTTATCATAGTTCACTTTGCTTTCCGTTTATATGAATGCTTGTCGTATTTCTTCTAGGAACGTGTTAAATCCCAGAAGACAAGGAACCTGTCTTTTTTCTTTCCCCTTTCATTCCCCCTCCTCCTTCTCTCCCACCCTACTCCCTCTCCTCCTCTCTTCAATATCATGAACCTCTGGGCCCCACCCTAGAAGTCCTGAGTCAGAAACTTTGAGGGTGGCTGGGCATGGTGGCTCACGCCTGTAATCCCAGCACTTTGGAAGGCTGAGGCGGTTAGATCACTCGAGGCCAGGAATTCGAGACCAGCCTGGCTAACATAGTGAAGCCCTATCTCTACTAAAAATACAAAAAAAATAGCCAGGTGTGGTGGTGCGTCCCTATAATCCCAAGTACTTGGGAGGCTGAGGCAAGAGAATTGCCTCAACCTGGGAGGTGGAGGTTGCAGTGAGCCGGAATTGCGCCACTGCACTCCAGCCTGGGCAACAGACCTCTGTCTCAAAAAGAAAAAAAAAAAAAGAAAGAAACTTTGAGGGTGATGCCCAGCATTCCTCTAAGTGATCCTGATTCAAACTCCAGTTTGACAACGTCTGCATGAGACCTCTGGTTCTCAAACTCAGCCACACATTAAAATTACCTGGGGGCCTGGAGCCTACTCCCAGGGATTCTGATTTTCTGATTTAATTGGTATGGGGTATGGCCTGGGCAAGGGATTTTTGAAAGCACCCCAGGTGGTTCTGTTATGCAGCAAAGTGTAAAGACCATGTAGAGCTTTGTTCCTCAGAGTATGGTCAGTGGGCCAGCAGCGCGTTTGTTACATAGCCAGACTGTCAATCTCACCCAGCCCCGCCGAAGCAAATTTGCATTTGTTTTTTTTTTTTTTTTTTTTTTTTAGACAGAGTTTCGCTCTTGTTACCCAGGCTGGAGTGCAATGGCGCGATCTCGGCTCACCGCAACCTCCGCCTCCTGGGTTCAGGCAATTCTCCTGCCTCAGCCTCCTGAGTAGCTGGGATTACAGGCACGTACCACCATGCCCAGCTAATTTTTTGTAGTTTTTAGTAGAGATGGGGTTTCACCATGTTGACCAGGATGGTCTCGATCTCTTGACCTCGTGATCCACCCGCCTCTGCCTCCCAAAGTGCTGGGATTACAGGCGTGAGCCACCGCGCACGGCCTGCAAATTTGCATTTGATAAGACTTCCAGGTGATGACTATGCTCTGAAGTTTGAGAAGCACTACCCAGGAGAGGAGTAGAGGTTATCAACTTCAAGCCTATTCTTGTCCAACAATTGATTTAGTCATAGCTGACCTCTCCAGCCATCCTCAGCATCATCTGGCCATAGAGGCAACAGGTGATTTGTTTTGAGCTTGCTGCCCCAGCAAAATGCTCCCTTAATGACCACAAAAGAACACATACATTCATTTGTCTCCGCTAGAAAGGGAGTAGAAAGTGGTAGAGGGTTGCAAAAGTATACAAGCTCCAATTCTTAGCTGCAAAACAAAATGACATATGTGTGTGTGTGTATGTGTATGTATGAGAGAGAGAGAGACAAAGTGTCACTGTCACCCAGGCTGAAGTACACTGGTGGGATCATAGCTCGCTGTAACCTCCACCTCTTGGTCTCAAGCAATCCTCCTGCTTCGGCCACCCAAAGCACTGGGATTACAGGAGTGAGCCACTGTGCTCAGCCAGCCCAAACATTTTTGTTTTTTTGAGACGGAGTCTCGCTTTGTTGCCCAGGCTGGAGTGCAGTGGCGTGATCTCGGCTCACTGAAGCTTCCACATCCCAGGATCCTCCTGCCTCAGCTTCCCGAGTAGCTGGGATTACAGGCGCCTGCCACCATGCCCGGCTAATTTTTGTATTTTTTAAGTAGAGACGGGGTTTCACCATGCTGGCCAGGCTGGTCTTGAACTCCTGACCTTATCTGCCTCCCTCGGCCTCCCAAAATGCTGGGATTACAGGACCCCAAAATTACTTTTAATTTACTCAAATATTTGAAAAGTATACCAGACAGAACTCTTAGGGAGAGAGAATGTTATAGCTGTGAAATGTTTGGCAGTCATTCATTTCACCTGATAACAGTCCATTGCTGTTATCACCTGTTAGTCTTTCAAGCTGCCAGAGTTCAGGGGGAACAATGCTCCCAGTCTCTCATGGACATTCAGGTTTCTGCTGGACTTGCCAAGGCAGCACTCTAATGCGAAGAGCCCTAGTGAGAAAGGAACTGGGCATACCCCGTATCGGAATCGCTTCTCTATTTTAGACCAGTGGCTCTGAGTATAGTGCTGAGACACAGGGCTAGGTCACAGTGAGGCAGGAAGGGGCTGGAGAAGAATTTTGAGCCAAACACATCAAAGCACCAAAGATGGTGAACAGTTTATTTAATTGTTACAAATAAATTACAGCAAATTCAGGTCTATCCTCCTATTGACGTGAGTCTTCCCCATGTTCATTCTGGTGTGCTCTCTGGTACCGGAGAGAAAGAGCAGGTCTGTGGCCAGGTGAGGACACACAGGGCCCTGTGAATGGCCATGGGAATGTGTGCTATGCACGCGAGCATACGCAGCAGGTGAGAGAAATACAAGGCCCATTGGCTTAGATCGAGCTACGGTGGCAGCTTTTGTCCACTGACAGATAAGGGGAGAGGTCCTGTGGCCCTTCAGGAACTGTTCCAGTGAATGATTTTTGGACAGTAGTCAAATCATTTTGAAAAAACTAAAATTGGATACCTACTTTGCAGCTTACAAAGAAGTAGATCCCTGCTTCACAAGTTACACAGAAATAGATCCCAGATGGATTATAGATCTGTGCCAGACAGGATCTGAAATGACATATGAGAGAATATTTTTATAACGTTAGCATGCGGGAAGGACTTCCATGCTTGTCTGACAGGAACCCCTAGGCACTCACAATTCAAGTACGAATTGTGAATAAGCAGTACAGAAATAATCAAAGCTAGCTTGGACTCATTAAAACAGAAGTCTTTCATATAAAAAATGATGCTGTGAATCAAGTTAAAAGACAGCGTACTGGGCCGGGTGCGGTGGCTCACGCCTATAATCCCAGCACTTTGGGAGGCTGAGGTGGGTGGATCACGAGGGCAGGAGTTCAAGACCAGTCTGGCCAAGATGGTGAAACCCCGTCTCTACTAAAAATACAAAAATTAGCCAGGCGTTGTGGCAGGCATCTGTAATCCCAGCTACTCGGGAGGATGAGCCAGAGAATTGCTTGAACCCGGGAGGCGGAAGTTGCAGTGAGCCGAGATCATACCATTACACTCCAGCCTGGCGACAAGGCAAGACTCTGTCTCAAAAAAAAACCAAAAAAACAAAACAAAACACAAGACAGCATACACATTAGGAGGAAGTATTTGCATCCAAGTCTGTAATGTAGCAGATTGTGAGTTAAAATCCTTGGTCTACAATTGCCTCTGCAAATTCATAAGAAAAGTCAACTGAGTAGAATAAAAGGTAAAAGATATAAGCAAGCAATTTAGAAATGAAGAATTAAAAATTATGAAAAATATTCTACCTCAGGAATTATCAGGGAAATACCAATTAAAGCAAGATACTATCATTGTGCCTAGGAGACATAAGATTTAAGAGTATTTCTAGACCAGGCATGGTGGCTCACGCCCGTAATCCTAGCACTTTGGGAGGCCAAGGTGGAGGGATCACCCTGAGGTCAGGAGTTCAAAACCAGCCAGGCCAACATAGCGAAATCCTGTCTCTACTAAAAATATAAAAATTAGCTGGGCAGGGTAGCATGTGCCTGTAGTCCCAGCTACTAAGGAGGCCGAGGCAGAGAATCTCTTGACCTGGGAGGCAGGGGTTGCAGTGAGCAGAGATCATGCCACTGCACTCCAGCCTGGGCAACAGAGTGAGACTGCGTCTCAAAAGAAAAGAAAAAAAGATAAAGAGATGGGGTCTCCCTATGTTGCTCAAGCTAGTCTTGAATTCCTGGCCTCTGCCTCCCAAAGTGCTGGGATTACAGGCATGAGCCAACATGCCCAGCCCAAATATTATTTTTTATTATGGCAAAATATAAAACTTACTATTTTAACCATTTTTAGAATACAGGTCAGTAGCGTTAAGTACATTCACATTGTTGTGCAATCATCGCTGGTATCCATCTACAGAACTTTTTCCTCTCAAGCTGAAACTCCGTGTCCATTAAACAAGAACTCTCCATTCCCTTCTCCTCCAACCCCTGGCAATGACCATTCCACCTTCTCTGATTTTGAAGACTCTACATACCTCGTATAAGAGGAGTCATACTGTATTGTCTTTTTGTGTCTGGCTTTTTTCGCCTAGTTTAATATCCTCAAGGTTGAGGTCAACCCATGTTGAAGCATGGGTCAGAATTTAATTCCTTTTGAAAGCTGAATTATATTTCACTGTATGTATATACCATATTTAGTTTATTCATCTGTTGATGGATAGTTGGGTTATTTGCGCCTTTGGCTGTTGTGAATAATTCATGAACATGATACACAAATATCTGTTCTAGTCTGAGCTTTCAATTTTGGGGGGTTATATACCTAGAATTAAAATTACTGGATCAGGTGAGGTGTGGTAGCTCACGCCTGCAATTCCAGCACTTTGGGAGGCCTTGGTGGGCAGATCACCTGAGGTCAGGAGTTCAAGACCAGCCTGGCCAACATGATGAAACCCCATTTCTACTAAAAATACAAAAATTAGCTGTGTGTGGTGGTGTGCGTCTGTAATCCCAGCTACTCCAGAGGCTGAGGCAGAAGAATCGCTTGAACCTGGGAGGTGGAGGTTGCAGTGAGCTGAGATTGCGCCACTGCACCCCAGCCTGGGCAACAGAGCGAGACTTATCAATACAAAACAAAACAGAAAACAACAGCAACAAATAAGTGGGTGTCTGGACCATCCAGCCTCTTGCTCACAAACCTGCTTCCCCAGAAGCCGCCTCCCTGCATCGAGTCATATCCACAGAGTATGCTCCTCTGGGCATCCTGGAGTAGCCAGTGCCATTTCTACCAGTAAAATTCCTATTAAAAAATGTCCAGCTGCCACCATCTCATCTCCATTCACAGCATGGTGAGAATATTATTTTTGTATCTGCCCAAAACCAGTTTTTGAGTTTTCATTTTCTTAATTGGCCATAGTAACTAAAGGAGGGACTCATCTGCTGTTGAACGTTCTGTGTTCTGTGCTCTGTGCTCTGGATCTCATGGGGGCCGGCCTTGCTCAGGGAGCCTGGAGGGGCTCCCAGCTCAGTGACGTTTTCCCATTTGGAGACCCTTCTCAGGCAGATCACCTGAAGGGCCACTCTTTTCTGGCCAGTAGAATGGCTCCTGTGTCTCTTTGTTCTCAGAGGGCAACTTTGTGAAGAACTCTCAACCCTCCTTTGGTCTTCGCTGGATTACAGCGGTCTTCATAAGCATAGGATTGGTCTTTGGGCAGTACAGTGAGGGGGTTATTGGGCCTCGATTCTACTTTTAGCGACCTCTGTAGTGAGGTTTATGATATTTATGTTATACAGCAGTGTAGAAATGATATTCTAACTAAAATTGGGGTTGGGAGGAGTAAGGTGATTTATAGGATACGTTCATTGATTGTCTCGTCGATAATACCTGGGAGTTCAAAAGACTGAACATTTAGAAGATAGCCCTACAGATTAAGTATCACACTTAAAGGCTCCCGATTTTAAAGAAATTATTTCATATTTTCGTATAATAGTCTGATGTGCTATTTGGGTTTCTTTTGTTTTGTTTTGTTTTGTTTTGTTTTTCATTTAAATCTTAGATCCATTTGGGATTTGTCCTTTTCTGAATCCAGCTTGAATTTTTCCAATTTTTCCTAACTAGTTCTTCCAGCATAATTTATTGTATGTTTTGTCTTTTCTTCATGGATTTAAGAGACCAACCGTATTGTATGCTAAATTTTCATTCTTATTATACAGATTCTCTTTTCTGTTCTCCTGGCCTGTCCATCCATGTGCCACTTGTGTTCTGAATTCACATGTCTATTGAATCCATTTCTGGAGTTTTTATTTTGTTTCTTTGGTCTGATTGTCTATTAATGTTTTAATTATTAAGATTTCACAATGGTTTTATTTTTGTTTTTGAGACAGAGTCTTGCTCTGTTGCCCAGGCTGGAGTGCAGTGGCACGATTTTGGCCCACTGCAACCTCTGTCTCCCAGGTTCAAATGATTCTCCTGCCTTAACCTCCCAAGTAGGTAGGTGGGATTACAGGTGCTCACCACCACGCCTGGCTAATTTTTGTATTTTTAGTAGAAGTGGAGTTTCACCATGTTGGCCAGGCTGGTCTTGAACTCCTGACCTCAGGTATCCTCCTGCCTCAGGCTCCCAAAGTGCTGGGATTATAGGAGTGAGCCATGGTATCCGGCCAAGATTCCATAATGTTTTAACATCTGACAGAGATAGTCCTGCTCCCTCCCAATTTTAGTCAGTAATCTTATCTATTTTTCCACCCCACCTCCAGCCGAGATGGAGTCTCGCTGTTGCCCAGGTTGAAGAGCAGTGGCGCAATCTCAGCTCACCATGATCTCTGTCTCCTGGGTTCAAGCGATTCTCCTGCCTCAGCCTCCTGGGTAGCTAGAATTACAGGTGCCCGCCACCATGCCCAGCATGAATAGAGAGAAATCTTGAAACCAGTTGATTTTCTTCCCCCCTTGTAAGTGATTTTATCCTTTTGCTGTTGTCCACTGGTCTCACTGTTAGCCACACTGGGTTAGTTTTTGTTGGCCCATGGTATACCTTTCACGGGTTCTTATATCCTTATTGAGTATATCTTTAAGTATTAGTTCTATTGCTTTGTTTTAGTTTTCTTCGTTGAGAACTCTGTCACCCAGGCTGGAGTGCAATGGCGTGATCTCAGCTCACTGCAATCTCCACCTCCTGAGTTCAGCCTCCCCAGTAGCTGGGATTTCAGGCACGTGCCACCACACCCAGCTCGTTTTTTTATTTTTTAGTAGAGACGAGGTTTCACCATGTTGGCCAGGCTGGTCTTGAACTCCTGACCTCATGCTCTGCCCTCCTCGGCCTCCTAAAGTGCTGGGATTACAGGCATGAATGACTGTGCCTGGCCTATTTGTTTTTAAGACAGGATCTCACTCTGTCACCCAGTCTGCAGTGCAGTGGTGCAAACATGGCTCACTGCACCCTCTGCCTCCTGGGCTCAAGCGGTCCTCCTGCCTTGGCCTTCCAAGTAGCTGGGTCCACAAGTATGTGCAGCCACACCTGGCTAATTTTTGTATTTTTTTGTAGAGATGAGGTTTTGTCATTTCCCAAGCTGTCTCAAACCCCTGGGCTCAAGTGATCTGCCTGTCTTGGCCTCCCAAAGCGCTGAGATTACAGACCTGAGCCAACACGCCGGCCCTCTATCATTCTTTTTAATCCTTTTAACCTATTCCATTGTTCCTGTGTCCTGCCATTGCTGTCTTATTTTGGTCCTCTTTTTCCCATTCAGTGCTTTCTAAGATGCCTGTTCCCGTTGTGCTGCTGCTTCTGTCGTCTTCATGTCTCTGGGTGATTTTCCCTCCTTTCCTGAGTTCTGCCAGTGTACATTTCATCCCTTCGTGTCGTCCCGCCCTCCGTTCCTCAAGCTCTACTCTGTGGTATTCCTTTACAAAGGCAGTTGCTTCATTTAATTATTTTTCTGGGTGGAAATGATCACTTTTCTCAGTAATAATAATTCCTCTGGCCAGGCACAATGGTTCAATTCTGTAATCCCAACACTTTCGGAGGCCAGGGTTGGTGGATCCCTTAAGGTCAGGAGTTTGAGACCAGCCTGGCCAACATGGAGAAACCCCATCTCTATTAAAAATAAAATAAAAAATAAGACAGGCCTGATGGTATACACCTATAATTCCAGCTACTCAGGAAGCTGAGGCAGGAGAATCACTTGAACCCAGGAGGCAGATGTTGCAGTGAGCTGAGATTGTGCCACTGCACTCTAGCCTGGGCTGCAGAGCAAGACTCCATCTAAAAAACAAAACAAAACAAAACAAAACAAAAAAATATTGGGTTAATGTACATGGGTCAAAGTCTCTTTTCTTCTCTGCTTTCCAGAAACAGCTTCCTGTATACATGGCTGCCCTGTGTGCTTCCAGTTGCAGCCTCACCTCTTTGCCTCTCTGAACCAAAGAAGCCAGCCCTGCTTACCCCAGTTCCCAAACACAGGAAGGGATTTTCTGCCTGAGCTTTCTGAGATCCGCTCCCTCCCACCCCAGGGTTCTCCATGCTTATTCATTGTGCTTCCTTCCTCATTGCTTCTACCCAGTCTGCTGTTTTGGGACGCCCTGACGTGTATTTTGGTGTCTGCAAATTTTATCTTCTGATCTCACTGAAAATAAAATTGGATTTTTACTTGTTTTCCTTGTTGCTTCCGAGCTCCTTCGAGAGCTAACCAGTTCTGATTTTAAAATAGCAAAACCCCTTAGTAGCTAATGTTACCTATTCAGAAGAGAAAATTACTAAAATCATCCCCCAAAAATGTTTTTGGGCATGTTAGTTTGCTGAAAACAAATCAGGGCCTTGGCCTGCAGGTCCTTCTAGAAGAGATGATAGCAGGGCTCTGTACTCAAAAACTTGCCGAAAAACTGTCTTCCAGGGCCAGGCACAGTAGCTCACTCCAGTAATCCAGCACTGTGGGAGGCTGAGGCAGGAGGATTGCTTGCTGTCAGGAGTTGGAGACCAGCCTGGCCAACATGGTAAAATATCATCTCTACTAAAAATACAAAAATTAGCCAGGAGTCATGGTGGGCACCTGTAATTCCAGCTACTCAGGAGGCCAAGGCAAGAGAATTGCTTGAACCCAGGAGACAGAGGTTGCACTGAGCTAAGATTGCACCACTGCACTCCAACCTGAGTGACACAGTGAGACTCTGTCTCAGGGAAAAAAAAAAAAAAAACAACAAAAAAAAACTATCTTGCAGGAAGTTGAGGAAGCACAGAATTCCTGGCCCTGCTGAGTCAGAGTATGCCTTGTGCCCCTCATATCTGTCCCCTAGGGATGAGGGGTGGGGCTGGAGGGCAATTCAGTGAACCCACAGATTACCAGCAGCATGTGGAAGCATGGAGTGTAATTATATCCCTGTTTTCAACTTTAAATGTGATCTTATGGCTAGGTACGGTGGCTTATGGCTGTCATCCCAACACTTTGGGAGGCTGAGGTGGGAGGATCACTTCAGCCCAGGAGTTTGAGACTAGCCTGGGCAACATGGCAAAACCCCATCTCTACAAAAATACCTAAAAATTAGCTGGGCATGGTGTATACAGCTGTGTAATCCCAGCTACCTTCGAGGCAAAGGTGGGAGAGTCAGATGAGCCCAGAAAGTCAAGGCTGCTGGGAGCTGTGGTCACACCACTGCACTCCCACCTCAGAGACAGACTGAGACTTTGTCTCAAAAAAAAAAAATGTGATCTTAAATTAACTGAAAGCAAGAGTGGAGCCCGGGTCCTGCTTGAGAGGAGCATGTCCAATTTTATCATGCTCGTATGTGGAAGTTTACATTAACTTACAGAAACTTAATTAATTGGGCATCTAACTTTTTTATTTTATTTTTTGAGACAGAGTCTCATTCTGTCACCAAGCTGGAATTCAATGGCGTGATCCCAGCTCGCAGCAACCTCCACCTCCAGAGTTCAAGTGATTCTTCGGCCTCAGCCTCCTGAGTAGGTGGGATTATAGGCGCCCACAACCACACTTGGCTAATTTTTATAATAATAAAGACGGGTTTCACCATGTTGGCCAGGATGGTCTTGATCTCTTGACCTCATGATCCGTCCACCTTGGCCTCCCAAAGTGCTGAGATTATAGGCGTGAGCCACCGCGCCCGGCTGAGCATCTAACTTAAAGTTTATTAGCTTTAATAATAGAAATATCACTAAGAGGCCGGGCACGGTGGCTCACGCCTGTAATCCCAACACTTTGGAGGCCCAGGTGGGTGGATCACCTGAGGTCAGGAGTTTGAGACCAGCCAGGCCAACATAGTGAAACCCCATCTCTACTAAAAATACAAAAATTAGCTGGGCGTGGTGGTGCGTGCCTGTAGTCCCAGCTACTCAGGAGGCTGAGGCAGGAGAATCACTTGGATCCAGGAGGTAGAGGTTGCAGTGAGCTGAGGTCTTGCCGCTGCTGTCCAGGCTGGGTGGCTGAGTGAGACTCTGTCTCAAAAAACAAAAAGAAAAGTCTGGGCACGATGGCTCACATCTATAATCCCAGCACTCATTCATTCAGTTATTACGTTGAATCAAGCATGAGGCACTATAGTGAGTGTTGGGTAGGTACTCTGGTGATGTCCTTTATAATTTCTACCTGACCTCATTTCCTGGTAAAAACACTGGTAGTGGGAACATGGAACCCAAATCTTTAAGGCTTTGAAATTCTGGGTGATTGCCACAAAGATTATGAGACCTGACAATTAAATAACCAGTTAGAATGAAATAAGCCTGTTTTTTTCTTTTCCTCCAACTTTTAAGTTCAGGGGTGCATGTGCAGGATGTGCAGGTTTGCCACGAAGGTAAATGTGTGCCATGGTGGTTTGCTGCCCATATCATCCCACCGGCTAGGTGTTAAGCCCACCATCCATTAGCTATTCTTCCTGATGCTCTTCCTCTATCTCCCCCACAGGCCCCAGCGTGTGTTGTTCCCCCTGTGTCTATATGTTCCCATCGTTCACCTCCTACTTACAAGAGAGAACATGCAGTGTTTGGTTTCCTGCTCCTGTGTTGGTTTACTGGGGAGAATGGCTTCCAACTCCATTCATGTCCCTGCAAAGGACATGATCTTGTTCCTTTTTACGGCTGCATAATATTCCATGCTGTATACGTACTACATTTTCTTCATCCAGTCTGTCATTGATGGGCGTTTGCATAGATTCTATGTCTTTGCTCTTGTGAATAGTGCTGCAGTGAACATATGCATGCATGTGTCTGTATAATAGAATGATTTATATTCCTTTGGGTATAATAAACCTGGGTATTAAAGGCTTTGAGGATTTCCTAGCCTCTTCGTGTTGACTGAAGTTTGATTTTTATACATTTCCCCCTTAGTTTTCGTTTGTCATCATGACAGGGAGTTGAGTAGACATTGTATGTTTTTCTTCATTGTTTCAGATTTTGAGATACAGAGTGAAAATGGGGAAAACTGTAATCAAGACATGTTTGAGGAAGAATCACATGAGATATTCTCGGAAATGCCTGAAGAGGAAAGCGCTCAGCACTCCGATGGGGAAAGTGACTTTGAGAGAGATGCTGGCGCCCAGAGGCCCCAGGGACACACCCCAGGCAAGGACCTCAGGGAAGTGCTCTCCCAGGACAAGGAAGTTGGCCAGCTCATAGGCCTGCAGGGCACCTACCTGGGGGAGAAGCCCTATGAATGTCCCCAGTGTGGGAAGACCTTCAGCCGGAAGTCCCACCTCATCACACATGAGCGGACCCACACAGGAGAGAAATACTACAAATGTGACGAATGTGGAAAGAGCTTTAGTGACGGTTCGAACTTTAGTAGACACCAAACCACTCACACCGGGGAGAAGCCGTACAAATGCAGGGACTGCGGGAAGAGCTTCAGCCGGAGCGCCAACCTCATAACTCACCAGAGGATCCACACGGGGGAGAAGCCCTTCCAGTGTGCCGAGTGTGGCAAGAGCTTCAGCCGGAGCCCCAACCTCATTGCACATCAGCGCACCCACACGGGAGAGAAACCCTACTCGTGCCCCGAGTGTGGAAAGAGCTTCGGCAACCGGTCTAGTCTTAACACGCATCAGGGGATCCACACCGGAGAAAAGCCCTACGAATGTAAAGAATGCGGCGAAAGCTTTAGTTACAACTCCAACCTGATCAGGCACCAGAGGATCCACACGGGAGAGAAGCCCTACAAGTGTACCGACTGCGGGCAGAGGTTCAGCCAGAGTTCAGCGCTCATCACCCACCGGAGAACCCACACGGGAGAGAAACCCTACCAGTGCAGCGAGTGCGGGAAGAGCTTCAGCCGCAGCTCCAACCTGGCCACGCACCGCAGAACCCACATGGTGGAGAAGCCCTATAAGTGTGGGGTGTGCGGGAAGAGCTTCAGCCAGAGCTCCAGTCTGATCGCACACCAGGGCATGCACACAGGGGAGAAGCCCTACGAGTGCCTGACGTGTGGGGAGAGCTTCAGCTGGAGCTCCAACCTCCTCAAGCACCAGAGGATCCACACGGGCGAGAAGCCCTACAAATGCAGCGAGTGCGGGAAGGGCTTCAGCCAGCGCTCCCAGCTCGTGGTGCACCAGCGGACCCACACGGGCGAGAAGCCCTACAAATGCCTCATGTGCGGCAAGAGCTTCAGCCGGGGCTCCATCCTGGTCATGCACCAGAGAGCGCATTTGGGAGACAAGCCCTACAGGTGCCCCGAGTGTGGGAAGGGCTTTAGCTGGAACTCAGTCCTCATCATACATCAGCGAATCCACACGGGGGAGAGGCCCTACAAATGCCCCGAGTGTGGCAAAGGCTTCAGCAACAGCTCTAACTTTATCACACATCAGAGAACTCACATGAAAGAGAAACTTTATTGACGCGGCCAAGAGCGAAAGTGAGGGGCTACCTCTGGGGCGGAAGTTGCCACACTGCCCAGCAGTGATTGAAAGAGCTGTGCTTCCTAAATGCTCCGGGGGTTTTTGCCGGAATCTTCTCCTTGCTCATCCTCATTCCCAGGACACTGCCATTTTAGTGGTCTGAGTCAAGCCCCGTACATGTTCAAGAACAGGGTGTAGGAGTGGAAGGTCTGGAAGGTTGGGTCTTTTCCCTCACACTGCGTGACTTGATTGGCCCCCTCTCTTGTGATTCCTCTGTGCCTCAGTTTCCTCTTCGGTAAAGTGGTGGTGGGGGGAGTGTTTCTCCATGTGGATGGAAGACAGCATGGCCCACAATGTGGGCCAAGTACTCAGAAAAGTACTGGAAATCCATTGGTGTGGTTCTTGTTTTGCTGCCACTGTGCTGGGCTCAGGTGACTTCCCCACAAGCTGTTAGTGTTCCCAGGCTCCCTGCCCATGCTAGAATCTGGGCTTTGATTTCAGGTCAAGATGGAGGGGCTTCTCCAGTTCTGAGTCACCCACATGAAGATAAAGCCCCTTTCTATTTCCAGAAAGTGTCAGGAGCACAGAAACATGAGGAAGTACGGCCTGGAGCCAGTGCCCCAGTATCCTTTCCAGTAACTAGAGTCAGGGTGCAGGAAAGGGGTAAACTGAGGACACTCCAGTGCTTGCCTTTCCTCCGTCTAGTGTCCTGTGATGAGTCAGCTACCAGGGTAACACATTTGTTCTCGTGGGGTCTCGTTCTGGAGTGTGTAGTGAAGTCTGAGAGCCCCCGCTGCCAACCCATGGTGGATGGTAACTTCTGGCTCATCAAGAGTAAAACGGTCCTGCACACAGCAGGGTGGGCTCGTGCCTTCGCCCCCACAGATACATAGCCCCATAACCATTTCTGAATTATTCTGTGCACTTATTTCCCTCTTCTTCTATTTTTAACTTGATATATGCAGACCTAGAGTCCTGTCGGGTAGCTTTTGTATATGAAGAACGCTATTTTTAAAGAAGTGCTAACTTTGAGGACATATCTGTTCCCTGGAGATATTTGGGTGTGAATCGTGAGGTTGTCCTACAGGTCAACCTTGATCTCGGGACGCTATCAGGGCTTTGTTCTCTAGATCCTTGCGCCTGGAGAGAGTGAAGACGGGAGTGACAGCAGGTGAAAGGCTTTGCTGTGAAGGAAAAGGAGATAAGGCGTTTCCAGGAAATGGGAAACTGCCTCCTCCTACATATGGGGCCTGTGCTCAGAATGGGCTTGGTTCTTATAGGATGGATGCTCAGTATTCCCTAATAAAGTTCCATTATTTTCCCGATTCTGTCTTTTACTGTGTGTTTAAAACCTGAACTTACTGGGCCGGGCGCGGTGGCTCACGCCTGTAATCCCGGCACTTTAGGAGGCCGAGGTGGGTGGATCTCGAGGTCAGGAGTTCCAGACCATCTTGGCTAACATGATGAAACCTCGTCTCTACTAAAAATACAAAAATTAGCTGGGCGTGTTGGCGTGCGCCTGTAGACCCAGCTACTTGGGAGTCTGAGGCAGGAGAATTACTTGAACCTGGGAGGGGGAGGTTGCAGTGGGCCGAGATCGCGAACTCCAGCCGGGCACCTGGCAACAAAGCGAGACTCTATCTAAAAAAAAAAAAACAAACCTGAACTGTTAGCAAACTCACACCTCACTTCCCCTCCCCACTTGCCTCCTACCCCAGCCTGAGAGTGGTCCAGGGCCTATAGGGAGCAAAAGTCCATTGCTTCGAAAAGTTCACCTTTGGGTGAACCTAGACCTGTGTGTGCCTGACCAGGGTACACACGGTCCCGCTGCCTTTTGCAAACTCTACATGGAATCTGTCATCCAAGACTTGGAGCCGTGGCTTTGGCTAAGGATCCAGATGGCATCCTGAGGAGGCCATTGGGAGTCACCTCTGTCCAAAATCAACTTAGACATGAGGAGGAAATTCTAGGCAGTGATGTTTGTTAAACCAAGAGAAAAAAAAAATCCCCATCATTAGTGCCATTCCTTCACTTACTCAGCCCACAGGTTCTAGGAGAGGTTGTGAAGAAGTAGTCCCTTCATTTGTCCAATAGAAGAAAGATTCCCGGCCTGGTGCAGTGGCTCATGCCTGCAATCCCGGCATTTTGGGAGGCCGAGGGGGGTGGATTACAAGGCCAGGAGATTGAGACCATCCTAGCTAACACAGTGAAACCCTGTCTCTACTAAAAAAAAAAAAGCAAATACAAAAAACAAATTAGCTTGGCATGGTGGCAGGTACCTGTAGTCCTAGCTACACGGGAGGCTAAGGCAGGAGAATCGCTTGAAGCCGGGAAGCGGAGGTTCCGGTGAGCTGAGATGGCACCACTGCACTCCAGCCTGGGCGAGAGTGAGACTCTGTCTCAAAAAAAATAGAGTTTCCCCTCCGTCTGGGAAGATACAAGAGCTGCCTGGCAGTAAGGGAAACAGATGGATGGCTTCCCACCTGACATGAAGTTCTAGAGTTTGATTAGTAAAGGGAACTTGGGTTGTAGAAAATACTGGATCTTTTTTTAAGTCTCATCTTGAGAGAAGAGTTTATATTAAGCTTTTTGAATTTTTTTTAACTCCTCCTTACCTAGTAGAAACACAAAAACCTAGGAAAAAAGGAAACCAGATTAGCTGGAATTGCAATTGCTAAATTAAGCTGGAATCAAGACATTGTTGAGAAAATGACAAATTACAGTTCTTGAGGGTTGAGAGCTGTCTGAGGTTGTTGCTTTGCAAATTGAAAAATAAATAAATAATAAAGGTTGCAAGCCTATCACTTCAGGTCCTGCCTCCTCTTTATGGGTCCCCAGAGGCAAAGGGGGCAGGACACAGTAGCCTTTGTGTAGCTGTGTGTCGGGTGGAAGGACACGTCTTTGCACCTAAAACATTTCAAGAAGCCCAATCGATTTGGAAGATACACCTCTGCTACATCTTTGCTTGCAACTCAATTACACCTGTGTCTCTGTAATAAAGGCTATTTCTCCTTAAGTGTACATGTCTTTAGAGATCTAGCTTTTGTCATTGGTCTGTTTCTAAAATCATGGGAACGGCCTTGGACCATTAAAAATCGATAGTAAAGCCCGGTGCTTTACTTTATTATATGGTGTGCACCTATAATCTCAGTTACTCAGAAGGATGAGGCAGGAGGATCGCTTCAGTATGGAGTTACAGAGACCAGCCTTGAAAATCTGCAATAAGGCTGGGTGTGGTGGGGCATGCCTGTAATCCCAGCTATTTGGAAGGCTGAGGCAGGAGAATGGCTTGAACCCAGGAAGCGGAGGCTGCAGTGAGCCAAGATCGCACCACTGCACTCCAACCTTAGTGACAGAGCCAGACTCTGTTTAAAAAAAAAAAAAAGTATCTAATAAATGGTAAAAAAAGAACTGGGTGCAGTGGCTCACGCCTACAATCCCAACACTTTGGGAGGCCAAGGTGGGTGGATCATTTGATGTTGGGAATTCGAGACCAGCCAGGCCAACGTGGTGAAACCCTGTCTCTACTAAAAATACAAAAATTAAATGGGCATGGTGGCGAGATCCTATAGTCCCAGCTATTCAGGAAGCTGAGGCAGGAGAATCGCTTGAAACCAGAAGGCAGAGGTTGCAGTGAGCTGCTATTGTGCCACTGCACTCCAGCCTGGGCAACAAGAGTGAAACTCCATCTATAAATAAATAAATATTAATATGTAGCAGACGAGGGCACACAGTGTACAGTTCATTGATTTTTTACAAACTGCACACGCCTGTATAACCAGCACCCAGATCAAGAAACAACTTACCATGGCCAGGCGCTCATGCCTATAATCCTAACTCTGGGAGGCCGAGGTGGGTGGATCACTTGATGTCAGAAGTTCAAGACCAGCCTGGACAACGAGGTGAAACCCCACCTCTACTAAAAATACAAACAGCCAGGTGTGGTGGCGCACACCCTGTTGTTCCAGCTACTCAGGAGGCTGAGGCAGGAAAATCACTTTAACCAGGAGGTGGAGGTTACAGTGAGCCAAGATGACGCCACTGCCCTCCAGCCTGGGTGACAGAGCGAGGCTCCATCTCAAAAAACAAAACAAAAACCTACCAGGACCCAAAAGTCCCTCTTTGTATTCTCCTTCCAGGCATAGTAGACAGAGTATTGAGAACTCAGCAGGTCTGGTTCTAGACAAACTTCTGCTACTAACTATACCTTTACTTTCATTAGAGATTTTACATTTTGAGGCAGGTCATGATGAAATGACTTTTGTGTTTTCATGGAATTTTGCTTCCCTTGGGTTGCATTATTTACTATAAACCAGAAGGGCTTATAGTGACAAAATGGACAGAGCAGTTACCATGCGCCAGGCACTGTGCTAAGCTCTTTATGTGCCATCTCATTTAATCCTGACACCTCTAGGAGGTAGTTAAATATCCTGACACTACAGGTGAGAAAGTGGAGACTCAGGAGAGGTTTGGTCAGTTACCTGCCCCACACCTGTTGTTTAACCATGACTCCGGGATTCCATTGTTAAAGCCATGAGAAATACCTAATAGGAACAAATGAATACAAGAACAAAACATTAGGATAAAAAAATGATATATTAGTGGCCAGGCACAGTGGGCTAACTCCTGTAATCCCAGAACTTTGGGAGGCTGAGGTGGGCGGATCACTTGAGGTCAAGAGCAGCTTGACCAACATGGGGAAATCCCATCCCCAATAAAAATACAAAAAACATTAGCCGGGCATGGTGGCGTGTACCTGTAGTCCCAGCTACTCGGGAGGCTGAGTTAGGAGGATTGCTTGAACCGGGAGGTGGAGGTTGCAGTGACCTGAGATGGTGCCACCGCACTCCAACGCAGGTGACAGAGCAAAGACTCCATCTTAAAAACAAAAAAGCTACAATGTTTAGTTTTTTCTCTAGCTAGTATCAGGACAATCCACAACTGTGATTGGTCATTCCCGGCCCTTTATCCCTGAAGGGAGTCTTGTCTCACAACCAGAAAGTTCAGCAGGGACCCCATGTCCTGGGCTTGCTGTACCCATAGTCTCTCACAGACGGCCTTGGAGATTGTCAAATGGAGGGCCGTTCTAGCCTCCCTGCTCCCTGGCCCTGTTAAGCTATTTCAGATCTTTGGACAAAAGACTCACTTTTGTCCTTTTTCTTTCTTCACCCCCTTGATACAACAGCCGTAGTGGAAATGGAAGTAGAATTGTGTGCGTGATGAGATTTTCAAAGCAGAAGGTTTCAGAGCCTGGTGGAGAGGAAGGGGCTGTGAGCTGGAACTAGTGTGTCGTTCTAAAGACCGGGCACAGTGGTGGTTTCAGGAGTCTCACAAAACAAGAACATGCGGCTATCTTTGGCCTATTATCTAGGTGCAGCTGGTGGGACGGGGCCTTACAAGGAGCCTGCAAGTCTGGCTACATCATAGCGCTACGAAGGGGTTTTAGGTCCTTGAGCACAATGTTTACGGTAACAGAGCCTAGGTCACCCTGCACCGGAACATGAGGCATGGAGAGGCTTTCCTCCTCAGAGGCCTCCTGCAGCCTTCCGCAGTTTGTTGTTCCTGGTTTATATGTTGCTCATAACCAGTTTGTGTAGGCACTCTGTAAGTCCTTTCTCCTTTGCTGCTTCCCCCAACAGGAAGGTCTCATGCCAATGGAATACTTCGCCTGGGTCCCTCATAGCCTGCAGGTGATGTCAAACACGTAAAGGCAGAGCTGCCCTGGAGACTGGAAGGTGGGAACCCAAGGCCCTCTCCTGGGTTGGGCCTTTACTCTACATCTCTAGTCCCTGACATAGCTCTGGAATTTCTAGACTGGTCCAGGGGATGGGCTTGAAAGGTAGATGTGGCTGGGCGTGGTGGCTCACACCTGTAATCCCAGCACTTTAGGAGACTGAGGCAGGTGGATCACATGAGGTCAGGAGTTCAAGACCAGCCTGGCCAACATGGTGAAACCTCGTCTCTATTAAAAATATAAAAATTAGCCAGGTGTGGTGCTGGGTGCCTGTAATCCCAGCTACTTAGGAGCCTGAGGTAGGAGAATTGCTTGAACCCAGGAGGCGGAGGTGGTGGTGAGCCAAGATGGTGCCACTGCACTCTAGCCAGGGCAACAGAATGAGACTCTGTCTCAAAAAAAAAAAAAAAAAAAATAGAAAAGAAAGGTAGATATGTGTGCAGGCCAAGAGTGCTGGCCTGAGTTTCCATGTTAGCCTTCTCAGAATTCTTGTACCTAATCTAAACCAAAAATAAAATTCATAGCCCCCCAACCGATTGATGGACCCTCCCATCGGCCAAAGGCATTCCAAAGTTAACCCGAAAAACTAGTTCAGGCCGTGATGGGAAGAGAAGCTGGACATGCCTCATTATACCCCCCACCCTGCTGGAACTCAGGCACAGCTGACCGCCAGTCACATTAAAACAGATCTTAAGACTAACAAAGCGGATTCTCTGTAGCAATAAGACACCAAATTCCAGGCGGACTCTAGTATAGCATCACGTGACAGATAGAAGGCCCCAAAAGAGACAGAAGTATTTTACTCCAATACTGGCCACTGCTCCAGGCCAAATTATATATTCTTAACTGCCAGACATGGTGGCTCACACCTGCAATCTCAGTACTTTGGGAGGCCGAGGTGGGTGGATCACGAGGTCAGGAGATCGAGACCATCCCGGTCAACATAGTGAAACCCCGTCTCTACTAAAAATACAAAAAAATTAGCTGGTCATGGTGGTGCACACCTGTAGTCCCAGCTACCCGGGATGCTGAGGCAGGAGAATTGCTTGAACCCAGGGGGTGGAGATTGCAGTGAGCCGAGATTGCGCCACTGCACCACAGCCTAGGCGACAGTGCGAGACTCTGTCTCAAAAAAATAAAAATCAGTTGGGTGTGCTGGTGTGCACCTGTAACCCCAGCTACTATGGAGGCTGAGGCAGGAGAATTGCTTGAACTTGGGAGGCAGAGGTTGCAGTGAGCTGAGATCCTACCACTGCACTCCAGCCTGGGCAACAGAGCAAGACTCCATCAAAAAACAAAATGAAACAAAAAAACAAGGTAGATTTCCTTGACATATGTTTAAATGCCTCTGCAAAGCCGTCCCTGTGGGGAAGATCTGCATTCTGTAGAGAATCCCCATTCCCTTCTAATTCTTCTCCCTGGTCCAGGAGAGAAATAGCTAAGAGCCTGACAACTATTTTTGATCTGATAAGAGCCCTGAAGCCTGCTACCTGGAGGCTTCATCTACGTGATAAAACCTTGGTTTCCACAACTCTTTATCTTAACCCAGACATTCTTTGCTAATGATTCCAGGTCCTTTTTTTTTTTTTT
>NW_016107610.1:2344523-2349220 GCF_001604975.1 Cebus imitator
TTTTTTGTATTTTTAGTAGAGACAGGGTTTCGCCATCTTGGCTGGGCTGGTCTCAAAATCCTGACCTCAGGTGATCTGCCCGCCTCAGCCTCCCAAAGTCGTGTTGGGATTACAGACCTGAGCCACTGCGCCTGGCTTTTCTCTTTCTCTCTTCTTTCTTTCCTTTCTTCCTTTCTTTCCTTCCCTCCCTCCCTTCCCTCCTTCGTTTCTTCCTTCCTTCCTTTCTTTTTTTCTTTCGATGGAGTCTCACCCTGTCACCCAGGCTGGAGTGCAGTGGTGCGATCTTGGCTCACTGCAACCTCTGCCTCCCCGGTTCAAGTGATTCTTCTGCCTCAGCCTGCCGAGTAGCTGGGGACTACAGGTGTGTGCCACTATGCCCAGCTAATTTTTGAGTTTTTAGTAGAGACAGGGTTTCACCATATTGGCCAGGCTGGTCTTGAACTCCTGACCTCATAATCCGCCCACCTAGGCCTTCTAAAGTGCTGGGATTACAGACGAAGTGGTGGAATTACAGGCGTGAGCCACTATGCCCAGCCTTGATTCCCTTTTTCTAAAGACAAGGGGAACGACCGCCCTTCAGGCACCCCATTTGGTTTATAGTTTGAAAGTGCATTCTAAAGGGTCTTCTCCATGACTTTTTCTCCCAAATTAAACTCAGTAGGTTTGTCTGTGCTAAGACTTTTTGTCGACACTAAGTTAAGAGGGATAAAAGCAATTTCCATGGCCCAGCTTTGCAAGTGATTCTCTGGAAAGCCCTTCCTGTCATCCTGTCCTCTCATCTAACCACAGGCTGCTCCTACTGTGTGGGAGCAATCACAGCTTCCCCCACCTTTATTAAATTTGGACCTTTCATCTGTTGAATAGGAAGTGAAACCTACAATGCAGGGTTCCAGGATTCCTTATCAGAACCAAACGAGAAAAAATGTATTAAAACCCACTTAGCAATTGACACCCATGGAAAAAAAATATGTGAAGTAGGTCTTTTCCCTGAGGCTGCACTGTCCTGGGCTTTCCCAGCCCTTCCGTGGTATTTTTTATTTTGCTTTTTTTTTTTAAGATGGGGTTTCACCATGTTGGCCAGGCTGCTGTCAAACCAGTGGTGTGGTTTTGGCTCACTGCACTCTCTGCCTCCCCAGTTCAATCGATTCTCTTCCCTCACCCTCCTGAGTAGCTGGGATCACAGGTGCACGCCACCATGCCAGGCTCATTTTTTTGTATTTTTAGTAGAGTCGGGGTTTCACCATGTTAGCCAGGCTGGTCTCGAACTCCTGACCTCAAGTGGCCCACCCACCTTGGCCTCCCAGTGCTGGTATTACAGGTGTGAGCCACCACGCCGGGTCAGTCCCTGGTATTTCTATCAAGTCATTTCCTTTGAACATACCTCCACTTAGCACATAGCATTTACCGAAGCATTTATTAATAGCACTGCATTGGAGTTAATCTAGGTTGCACATAACTCCGTGGCAGCATTTTAGAAAATGCACCCTCTGCTGGACTGCATTCCTTAAGAGGAAGGAGTGTTTCACTTTTTTTTCTTCCACCACAGCACACTTGCCACCTGGTGCTTGGCCCAAATTGCTCCACAGCTGTTGAATGAAAGTCAATGGTATTAATCTTAAATGACCCAGGACTGTGCAAGCAGGAAATGAAGAATCGTGTGTGTGGTAAGTGAGGGGAGGAACAGGGTGGTAGAGCATCACTACAGCTAGCAACCATGGCAGAGAAAAGCGCTTTAAGTGGCAGAAAACCTTAACTCGAGTTCCATCTTCATAGGAGCAGAGACCTCAGTCCCATGCTATCTCGATTTAGTCATCTGTATAGCGGGGGTAAATAGGGACTAACAGGGTTAAACAGCTGTCCTCGGCCCTAAGTGAAAATATTTTATAAGCCAGAGTTGCGGCTCACGCATATAATCTCAGCACTTTGGGAGAACCAGGCAGGAGGATGGCCTGAGCCCAGGAGTTTGAGACCACTCTGAGCAACATAGTTGGACCTCGTTTCTATTAAAAACAAAACAAAGGTCTAGCAAGGTGGCTCACACCTGTAATCCCAGCACTTTGGGAGGCCGAGGCGGGTGGATCTCGAGGTCAGGAGTTCCAGACCAGCCTGGCTAAGATGGTGAAACCCTCGCTCTACTAAAAATACAAAAAATTAGTCGGGCATGGTGGCGCGCGCCTGTAATCCCAGCTACTCGGGAGGTTGAGGCAGGAGAATTGCTTGAACCCAGGAGGCGGAGGTTGCAGTGAGCCGAGATAGCGCCACTGCACTCCAGCCTGGGCTACAGAGCGAGGCTCCGTCTCAAAAAAATAAAAAAACAAAATCGAATAACAAAACAAAAACTGTAAAGAGCCTCTCGCTCAGTGGCACCAGGGCCGCGCAGGGTGAGAGGTCTCCACCTCCCCTGGGAAGCAGGACCCACACTCCCCACCGTTGCGCGAGCTCTGGCTGCGGTTCTCGTTGATAACAGCTGGGACTTGTAGACAAGCTGGATAGGTCCAGCTTGCCTACAAATCCCACCTGTCATCAATGATTCGTCGGAAATCAATAGGCGCCTGAGACATCCTCATATTTTATTGGCTAACGCTGCTGTCTGTCTTCGGATGGCGACCACTGGGAAATGTAGTTCCAGCCAATACGGAGTTTCTCTGGGGCTCAGCTTTCCGCTTCCGGTGCTCAGCGGCAGTCCGAATACCAGGGCTTGGGCTCGGGTCGTGTGGAAGCGTTGCGTGGTTGCGAACGGGGTGTCGTGGGGCCGAGCCGTCCGTATTTTCAGGGCTTCGGCGGGCGGGAGCAGTTCTCACCTCGGGCCTGGGCCGCGAGCCGGGGTCCGGACGCCTCGGGCCCTGGCCCCGAGTCCCCGCGGTATGACTCGGAGACAGGATACGATCCTCGTGATGGTGGCGCCCTGCTGCCCGATGGTCCCTGGGCTTGGAAAGACGACCCCGGCCCTGTAGCCGCCGAGGCTCCCCTGGCCGCAAGGCCCCCGCTGCCCCATAAAGTGTCCAGAGAAGGTCGCCCGCGGAGCAGAGTAGCCTTCTAGAGTAAGTCACCCAGTCTGCAGTCGAAGGGCCGAGCCGCTGTTCATTTTCCTGCCTCAAACCAGCTATGTGACCTTGGGCAAGTCCCTCGAGGTCCCTAAGCCAGGATTGCCTCAGCTCTTAAGAGATTTCAAGCCAGAGTATCTCGTAACTTGACAACTCTACCATTCCGAAAGAGTCCGTTTTTATTATTCTTTCTCTTTAAAAAAAAATTTTTTTTTTTTTTGATACGAAATTTCGCCCTTGTTACCCAGGCTGGAACGCAATGGCGGGATCTCGGCTCACCTCAACTTCCGTCTCCCGGGTTCAAGTCATTCTCCTGCCTCAGCCTCCCGAGTAGCTGGGATTGCAGGCGTCCGCCGCCACGCCCGGCTAATTTGTTGTTGTTGTTGTTGCATTTTTAGTAAGAGACCGGGTTTCTCAGGCTGCTCTTGAAGTCCCGACCTCAGATGATCCAGCTGCGCTCGCCTCCCAAAGTGCTGGGATTACAGGCTTGAGCCACCCCTCCGGCCCCTATTATCCTTTCTCTTACAGCTTGTAAGCTTAACCAGGATAAATGTCCCTGTCTGGGCTAAAATTAGGATGCCAGAGCTGAGAAATCCTGAACGGGGCGCTCGAGGCTGAGAATCCAGCCAGAGGCGAGGGCAGTTGAGCTGTTGGAGTATTTGAATCTTTGAAATTTAGAGCTGGCTCCACCCTGATGCTGCTCTTCAAGATGCTGCTATTTGTGTGACGTCTGACTTGTACCAGACAGTTACTGTGCAACACCCTGTAGTTCTGAAGACCAGTGCCTTGGGAGGGCAGGCAATTTATTGTCGCATGTATAATCTCCAACTCACCCACATTCTTCACTGCATAATTGGCGTTTTCTCAGCTTTAATTAATTGGTATGTAAACAGAGCTTCAGGCTACTCTGCTTTTCAACCGGATCATTAGCCTTTGACTCCTGTTACCAAGCTTCTGGAACTGCCACCCCACCAATGACTCCGCAGGCACCAGGGCATGCAGCGGGGCAGGGACAGGAAGGCTCTCTTCTTCTCAAGCCTGCGGGGCTAACACTTGAGATTTTTCCTAGAGTTCACTTTTTAATGTGTGTTTCTGACTCTAGAATTTCAAGAGAAGTTTCCACTTAGTGACTCCTAACTGAAGATGGCTTCCCAGTGGGGTGATAGAAGAGGCTTGAGCTTCAGAGTGCAGTTGCACGGTTCTTCTCTGACCTGAACAATGGCTGTAGCTGTGGACCAACAAATCCAGACTCCTTCAGTACAAGATCTCCAAATAGTGAAACTGGGAGCAGGAAATTTCCCTTCAAGGGAATGACTCTGGACCAGAGACATCCTGTCAGAGCTTTTGGCATTTCCATTACCAAGAAGCATCAGGACCCGGAGAGGCCCTCCTCCAGCTCCAGAAGCTCCACTGTCAGTGGCTAAGGCCAGAGAAGTGTACAAAAGAGCTGGTCCTAGAACAGTTCCTGACTGTCCTTCCCTGCCACTGTCCTTCCCCGCCACTGTCCTTCCCCGGGAGATCCAGATCTGGGTGAGACAGCAGCATCCTGAGAGTGGAGAGGTGGCAGTGGCCCTGGTGGAAGACTTGCAGAAAGAACTTGGAAGGCAGGGGCTGCAGGTGAGATCTAAAAACTTAGTTCTGAACAGTTAAAAT
>NW_016107610.1:2349435-2361892 GCF_001604975.1 Cebus imitator
GCTACAGTGCAATGCCACAATCTGAGGTCACTACAACCTGCGCCTCCCAGGTTCAAGAGATTTTCCTGCCTCAGCCTCTCGAGTAGCTGGGATTACAGGTGTGCGCCACAAGGCCTGGCTAATTTTGTATTTTTAGTAGAGATGGGGTTTCTCCATGTTGGTCAGGCTGGTCTCGAACTCCCAGCCTCAAGTGATCCGCCTGCCTTGGCCTTCCAAAGTGCTGGGATCACAGGTGTGAGCCATCGCACCAGGCCAATCACCGTGGCCAGCCCAGGCTGACTCTTCAGAGAATGTACAACATTGGCTGCTCTCAGTGTCGGTCCCTGCCATTAAATAAGAAAATTGCTTAAAATGGCTTGAGCTTCACTCTGATCAAGGAGGAGCATGTATGACAGGGATCTCTTTCTGGAGATCTCATTCTGCAGCAGCCAGCCAGAGGCAAGCTGCTTTCAATGGTCTTCCTCAACAGTATTGAGCTTATTGTAAAACACCTGAATTCTCCTATGCTTTTTTGCCTAAGGGTTGGCAAGGCTGGTAGGGGCAGCCCCAGGAGAGCTGAGTGGCCAGGATGCAGCGGTCCATAGCCTTTTCTCCATAAAGTCTTCACATGTCCACCCTCTTAACTGCTGTCGCAGGCTTTTGTATAAGATTGGCTTCTTCCTCTGCTTTTTTATGTTTTGGGATGTTTAAGGTTTTAGTCCCTGCAGAATTTCTGACTACTTCCAGTCCTTAAACAGGGGCAGGATGTGCTCTCGAAGGGGAAGGAGCCCGCAGGGTCAGTACTGAGATCTCTAAATATCCATCCAAAGAAAGCACAGGCAGTATCTATGTGTTTGTTCCAGGCAATGGCGAAAAACTCACAGCCAGAACCAGAGAAACGGTTGAACCACAGCCCCAAAGTAGAACTCCAGCCTGTCCACAAGAGCGGTAAGAAGTGGCAGTGAGGGGAGGAAGGAAGTACACTTGGGTGGGGAGGGCATAGAAGTACTCTCTGAATGTAGGAAGTAGGGTAGAAGGTACAGCTCCTTCTACTTGGAAGACTGGCATGTTGAGCTGAGGCTGACCGCATGAATCTCTGAGATCCTAAATGGATACCTACAAAGGGAAGAAGGACCTCTGTTGGCATGTTTTGTAAAACAGCATAGGGGAGCCTGCGGTACCTTTCCTTATGTGAGTCAGAGATTATTGATCCCAATAGGTTACAGTTGGAGACAGACTTTAGGTCTGGCTGGTGGGAAGGACACTAGTAGGGTTAAAATAAGGTTCAGTAATCCTTAAAACAGCTAAGCATCCCCAGACCAATTCAGATGATTCAGGTGTGTTATCAAAACTGGAAAAACAAGGCCAGGTGCAGTGGCTCACCCCTGTAATTCTAGTACTTTGGAGGCTGAGGTGGGTGGATCACTTGAGCCCAGGAGTTGGAGAGGAGCGAGGGCAACATGGTGAAACTCCATGTCTACTAAAAATACACAAAAAATGAGCTCGGCATGGTGGCAGCCACCTGTAGTTGCAGCTACTCAGAAGGCTGAGATAGGAGGATCCGCCTGAGCCCAGGAGGTTGAGGCAATAGTAAGCTGAGATTGTGCCACTACACGCTAGCCTGGGTGACAGAGCAAGGCCCTGTCTCAAAAAAAAAAAAAAAAAAAAAAAAGAAACCCCAAAACCTGAAAAACAATCAGAAAACCCTGATAGTCAGTACCTAGATGGATATGGAGGGGAAAACCCAAAACTTTCATCTTCGAAATGTTTCATTTTGGTTTTTCACCAACCTTCCTTTGATAGGACAAAGCAGATAGTAAGGAGAGGAGGAAAGGCTGTTCTGTGTCTGGACCCACTTGAGCTAGTCCCTGAGACGAGCTGAGTGCCATGCACTCTAATGCCTCCTTTTTCCTCCCCCAGCCCTGCCTGATCCTCCGGCTCTTGGAATTCCTGCAGAGAAGAACAGGGTGGCCAGCGGATAGGGAGCAGCTCCCAGGTGAGTCCGCCTTTTCTCTTATTCAGATCACCTTTTTCTAATTTAATTTAATTTTTTTTTTTTAATAATTTTTTTTTTCTTTTTTAGAGACGGGGTTTTACCATGTTGGTCAGGCTGGTCTTGAACTCCCAACCTTGTGATCCTCCGGCCTCGGCCTCCCAAAGTGCTGGGATTACAGGCTTGAGCCACCGCGCCCGGCTTTTTTTTTTTTTTTTAATAGAAATATAATTATTGAGGCACAGCTCAAGTTTCTCCTTTTGGGAAAACTGTTAAGTCATTTGTTTTTACTTATTATATTTCTTTTTTTCAAATATTTTGTGTGTATATATAGTATACTTGAAGTTCTGGGATACATGTGCAGAACATGCGGGTTTGTTGCATAGGTATACACGTGCCATGGTGGTTTGCTGCACCCGTCAACCCGTCATCTACATTAGATATTTCTTGTAGTGCTGTCCCTCCCCTAGCTCACACTCCTCTCAGGTCACCCTTTACTGCTTGAATAGGGATTCTGCAACCAACTCTCTTGCCCTCAGAAATTTCAAAGAGTTTTACCCAGCAGGGAGGCCCAGAAACTTTACAGTTTAGCCTCCAAAATTTCATCAGCCTGCAATGATGAAATTCCTACCCATATAAGGCCAGTGCCATGGCTGTGATAATGAGGGATTGCATTAAAATTACTCTCTTCTTTGACCCTGAAATCATCAGACTCTGCTGATCTGCTTGTTTGCATTAAAGATACTGGTTACTTCATTCCATATTGGGATCTTGCTCACATGGTGTGCAGTATTGTGTAGTGGACATAAAAAAACAAAACCAAAAGCTTCAGAGTCCAACAGCTCTGAGTTGAAATCCCAGACATGCCCTGGACTCGCTGTGTGACTCTGGGCAAGTCTGAGAAGCTTCTGGCCCAGGGCATAGGTGTTCAATAAATGTCAGCTTGTTTCTTTTCTCTCTCCTCCTGCCCCTTTTATTGCATTTAAAGCCAAAATCATCACTGTTTCATTTCTTCTAAGTCTGTTCTGTCACTTGCCCTGACTTGGGCATAGGCATTTTGTTCTGAGGCCATGTGTTCTGAGAGGGGTGTTGTGTTTCCTCAGGAGCTAGTGACACTTGGCGATTTGGCTGTGTATGTCTCCTCGGAGGCATGGAGGGAGCCAGATTCTGGACAGAAGAACCACCTAGAAATAACTTGGCAGAATTCTGAAAATGAGGTCATGCTGGGTAAGAATGACTTTTTTTTTTTTTTTTCTCATAGTCAAAGTTAGCTGTGAAGTTTCTGTAGTATTCACTACTCCAGACCTTTTTCAGGTTGAATTTTTTTTCTCTTTTTCCCTGTTTGTCCTTATTTTTTTTTAACTTTTATTTCAATAGTTTTGGGGGAACAAGTGGTATTTGGTTGCATGGAAAAGTTCTTTAGTGGTGATTTCTGAGATTTTGGCACATCTATCACCCAAGGGTAGTCTTTTTTATCCCTCAAATCTCTATCCAATGTGTCGCCTTTTTTTTTTAGACTGAATCTCACTGTTTCTCAGGCTGGAGTGCAGTGGTGTGATCTCGGCTCACTGCAGCCTCTGCCTCCCAGGTTCAAGTGATTCTCCTGCCTTAGCCTTCTGAGTAGCTGGCATGACAGGCATGTGCCACCATACCCAGCTAATTTTTCTATTTTTTTAGTAGAGACAGGGTTTCACTATGTTGGCCAGGCTGGTCTTGAACTCCTGACATCAAGTAATCTGTCTGTCTTGGCCTCCCAAAGTGCTGGGATTACAGGCATTAGCCACTGCGCTTGGCCCAGTGTGTAGTCTTTTATCCCTCACCCCCCATTCCCACCCCTTCTCGCTGGGTTGAATGTTTCAAATCTATTTCTACCTTAAATCTTGCTCAAAAGAAAGAAATCTAGTACCATAGTCAGTTTCACCAAGGATGAGTTTCTTGACCCAGAAAGGAAAGCTCATTTAAAGGAGATGGTCATTTTAGGTATGTATCTAACGTGTGTGTGTGTGTGTGTGTGTGTGTGTGTGTGTGTATAAAAATTGCGTTTTTAGGTTTTGGGGTGCATGTAAAGAACATGCAGGATTGTTGCATAGGTACATACATGGCAATGTGGTTTGCTGCTTTCTTCCCCATCACCTGTATCTGGCATTTCTCCCCATGTTACCCCTCCCCAACTCCCCACCCCTAGCTGTCCCTCCCCTAGGTCCCCCCCACAGACCTCAGTGTGTGATGCTCCCCTCCCTGTGTCCATGTGTTCTCATTGTTCACCCACCAATGAGTGAGAACATGCAGTGTTTGATTTTCTGTTCTTGTGTCAGTTTGCTGAGAGTGATGGTTTCCAGGTTCATCCATGTCCCTACAAAGGACACAAACTCATAGTTTTTTATGGCTGCATAGTATTCCATGGTGTATTTGTGCCACATTTCCAGTCTATCCTCAATGGGCATTTGGGTTGGTTCCAAGTCTCTGCTGTTGTAAACAGTGTTGCAATGAACATTCATGTGCATGTGTCCTTATAATACAACGATTTATAATCCTTTGGATATTACCCAGTAATAGGATTGCTGGGTCAAATGGAATTTCTATTTCTAGGTCCTTGAGGAATCGCCACACTGTCTTCCACAATGGTTGAACTAATTGACACCCCCACCAACAGTGTAAAAGTGTTCCTATTTCTCCACATCCTCTCCAGCATCTGTTGTCTCCAGATTTTTTAATGATTGCCATTCTAACTGGTGTGAGATGGTATCTCAGTGTAGTTTTGATTTGCATTTCTCAAATGACCAGTGATGATGACCATTTTTTCATATGTTTGGTGGCCTCATATATGTTGTCTTTTGTAAAGTGTTCACAGAATGGGCTTGTTTTTTTCTTGTAAGTCTGTTTTAGTTCTTTGTAGATTCTGGATATTAGCCCTTTGTCAGATGGGTAGACTGCAAAAATTATTTCCCATTCTGTTGATTCCCCATTCACTTTAATGATTGTTTCTTTTGCTGTGCAGAAGCTCTGGAGTTTAATTAGATCTCATTTGTCTATTTTGGCTTTTGTTGCCAATGGTTTTGGTGTTTTAGTCATGAAGTCCTTGCCTAGGCCTATGTCCTGAATGGTTTTGCCTAGATTTTCTTCTAGAGTTTTTATAGTGTTAGGTCTTATGTTTAAGTCTTTAATCCATCTGGAGTTAATTTTAGTGTAAGGTGTCAGGAAGGGGTCCAGTTTCTGCTTCCTGCACATGTCTAGTCAGTTTTCCCAACACCATTTATTAAACAGGGAATCCTTTCCCCATTGCTTGTTTTTGTCAGGTTTGTCAAAAATCGGTTGGTTGTAGATATGTGGCGTTGCCTCTGAGGCCTCTGTTGTATTCCATTGGTCTATATCTCTGTTTTGGTACCGGTACCATGCTGTTATGGTTCCCGTAGCCTTGCAGTATAGTTTGAAGTCAGGTAGCATAATGCCTCCAGCTTTGTTCTTTTTGCTTAGAATTGACTTGGCTATGCGGGTTCTCTTTTGGTTCTATATGAAGTTTAAGGTGGTTTTTTCCAGTTCTGTGAAGGTCATTGGTAGCTTGGTGGGGATAGCGTTGAATCTATAAATTACTTTGGGCAGTATGGCCATTTTCACGATACTGATTCTTCCTAACCATGAGCATGGAACGTTTCTCCATCTGTTTGTGTCCTCTCTTATTTCGTTGAGCAGTGGTTTGTAGTTCTCCTTGAAGAGGTCCTTTACATTCTTGGTTAGTTGTATTTCCTAGGTATTTTATTCTCTTTGTAGCAATTGTGAATGGCAGTTCGTTCTTGATTTGGCTCTCTTTAAGTCTGTTATTGGTGTATAGGAATGCTTGTGATTTTTGCACATTGATTTTGTATCTTGAGACTTTGCTGAAGTTGCTTATCAGTTTCAGGAGATTTTTGGCTGAGACGATGGGGTCTTCTAAATATACAATCATGTCTGCAAATAGAGACAATTTGACTTCCTCCTTTCCTATTTGAATACCCTTTATTTCTTTTTCTTGTCTGATTGCTCTGGCTAGAACTTCCAATACCACATTGAATAGGCGTGGTGAGGGGGCATCCTTGTCTAGTGCCAGTTTTCAAAGGGAATGCTTCCAGTTTTTGACCATTCAGTGTGATATTGGCTGTGGATTTGTCATAAATAGCTTTTATTATTTTGAGATATGTTCCGTCAATACCTAGTTTATTGAGATTTTTTAGCATAAAGAGCTGTTGAATTTTGTCGAAGGCCTTCTCTGCATCTATTGAGATAACCATGTGGTTTTTGTCTTTGGTTCTGTTTATGTGGTGAATTATGTTTATAGACTTGTGTATGTTGAACCAGCCTTGCATCCCTGAGATGAAGCCTACTTGATCGTGATGGATAAGCTTTTTGATGTGCTGTTGCAATGGTTTGCCAGTATTTTGTTGACGATTTTTGCATCTATGTTCATCATGGATATTGGCTTGAAGTTTTCTTTTCTTGTTGAGTCTCTGCTGGGTTTTGGTATTAGGATGATGTTGGTCTCATAAAATGATTTGGGAAGGATTCCTTCTTTTTGGATTGTTTGGAATAGTTTCAGAAGGAGTGGTACCATCTCCTCTTTGTATGTCTGGTAAAATTCGGCTGTGAACCCATCTGGACCTCGGCTTTTTTTGGTTGGTAGGCTATTAATTGCTGCCTCAACTTCAGCCCTTGTTATTGGTCTATTCAGAGTTTCGACTTCTTCCTGGTTTAGCCTTGGGAGGATGTAAGTGTCCAGGAATTTATCCATTTCTTCCAAGTTTATTGGTTTATGTGCATAGAGTTGTTTGTAGTAATCTCTGATGGTGGTTTGTATTTCTGTGGAATCTGTGGTGATATCCCCTTTATTGTTTTTTATTGCATCTATTTGATTATTCTCTCTTTATTAATCTGGCTAGTGGTCTATTTTGTTGATCTTTTCAAAAAACCAGCTCCTGGATTTATTGATTTTTTGAAGGGTTTTTTGTGTCTCTATCTCCTTCAGTTTCACTCTAATCTTAGTTATTTCTTGTCTTCTGCTAGGTTTTGAGTTTTTTTGATCTTGCTACTCTAGCTCTTTCAATTTTGACGATAGGGTGTCGATTTTAGATCTTTCCTTGCTTCTCATGTGGTCATTTATTGCTATATATTTTCTTCTAGACACTGCTTTAAATGTGTCCCAGAGATTCCGGTATGTTGTGTCTTCATTCTCGTTGGTTTTGAAGAACATCTTTATTTCTGCCTTCATTTTATTGTTTATCCAGTTAACATTCAAGACCTAGTTGTTCAGTTTCCACGAAGCTGTGCGGTTCTGAGTTTCTGAATTCTGAGTTCTAACTTGATTGCACTGTGGTCTGAGAGACTGTTAATGATTTCTGTTGTTTTGCATTTGCTGAGGAGTGAGTTACTTCCAATTATGTGGTCAGTTTTAGAGTTGGTGTGGTGCTGAGAAGAATGTATATTCTGTGGATTTGGGGTGGAGAGTTCTGTAAATGTCTATTAGGTTTGTTTGATCCAGGTCTGAGTTCAAGTCCTGGATATCCTTGTTAATTTTCTGTCTCGTTGATCTGTCTAATATTGACAGTGGAGTGTTAAAGCCTCCCACTGTTATTGTGTAGGAGTCTGAGTCTCTTTGTAAGTCGTTAAGAACTTCCTTCATGTATCTGGGTGCTCCTGTATTGGGTGCATATATATTTAGGATCGTTAGCTCTTCTTGTTGCATTGATCCTTTTACTGTTATGTAATGTCCTTCTTTGTCTCTTTTGATCTTTGTTGGTTTAAAGTCTATTTTATCAGAGACTAGGATTGCAACTCCTGCTTTTTTTTGCTCTCCATTTTCTTGGTAAATCTTCCTCCATCCTTTTACTTTGAGCCTTTGTGTATCCTTGCATGTGAGATGGGTTTCCTGGATACAGCACACCGATGGGTTTTGACTTTTTATCCAATTTGCTGGTCTATGTCTTTTGATTCGGGCATTGAGCCCATTTGCCTTTAGGGTTAATATTGTTATGTGTGAATTTGATCCTGCCATTTTGATGCTAGCTGGTTGTTTTGCCTGTTAGTTGATGCAGATTCTTCTTTGTTTCGATGCTCTTTACCATTTGGTACATTTTTGGAGTGGCTGGTACTGGTTGTTCCTTTCTATGTTTAGAGCTTCTTTCAGGAGCTCTTGTAAAGCAGGCCTGGTGGTGATGAAATCTCTGAGTACTTGCTTGCTCATAAAGGATTTTATTTCTCCTTCACTTATGAAACTTAGTTTGGCTGGATATGAAATTCTAGGTTGAAAGTTCTTTTCTTTAAGGATGTTGAATATTGGTCACCACTCTCTTCTGGCTTGTATAGTTTCTGCTGAGAGATCCACTGTGAGTCTGATGGGCTTCCCTTTGTGGGTAACCCGACCACCTTTCTCTCTGGCTGCCCTTAGCATTTTCTGCTTCATTTCAACCCTGGTGAATCTGACGATTATGTGCCTTGGGGTTGTTCTTCTTGAGGAGTATCTTTGTGGTGTTCTCTGTATTTCCTGGACTTGAATATTGGCCTGGCTTGCTAGGTTGGGGAAGTTTTCCTGGATAATAACCTGAAGAGTGTTTTCCAGCTTGGATTCATTCTGTCTGTCACATTCCAGTACACCTATCAAACGTAGATTAGGTCTTTTCACATACTCCCATATTTCTTGGGGGCTTTGTTCGTTTCTTTTTACTCTTTTTTTCTCTAATCTTGCCTTCTTGTTTTATTTCATTGAGTTGATATTCAATCATAACTGCCTTTTTTCCCCCAGGTTTTTTGTCCTGGGAAGGGAGGGCTTTATTTATAAGTTTCTGTCGTGCTGTTGCCATCTTTCAGGGATGCCCTGCCCAGTGAGGAGGTAGCCTAGTCACAGTCTGCCAGCAGAGGCATTGCTGAGCTGCTGTGGGTTCTGTCCAGCTGCTGGGTGAACTTCCTTGCAGTTTTGTTTATAGGGGTATAGTTAGAACCGCCTCGGTAGTGGCGGGCTGCCTTGGTAGTGGTGGATGCCCTTTCTCCGCAGAGCTGGGCCATCCTGGGTTCAGCTGTGCTTGCAGTGAAGAGTTTTCTCAATCCGGAGTGTTTCTGATTGCTGGTCTTTGTGGGGGCGGGTCTGGCCAGGCCAGATCACCTGGCTCCCTGTTTCAGTCCCCTTTTTTTAAGTTGAATGGGCGACTCTGTCTCCCAGGCGTTCCAGTTGCCAATTGAAATGGCGCCCGGTGCTTTTTCGCCTGGGAATCTCCTGGCCTGGCTCCCTGTTTCGGTCCCGTTTTTCAGTTGAATGAGAAACTCTGTATCCTAGGTGTTCCAGTCGCCATTTGAAAAGGCACCTGGATTTGTGTGAGTTTTTGTGTGGAGACCCGCTGTGCTGGCTGAAACAGCCATGCTGGAGACTCATGGTGCATTTCCGCCCAGGAATCTCCTGGTCTGTGGGCAGTAAAAATTCGTTTGGAAATGCAGTGACCACTCACCCTCTGTTTTCTCACTGGGTGCTGCAATCCAGAGCTATTCCTATTCGGCCACGTTGGATCCCTCCTCGTGTCTGACTTTTATTTAAGATGATGAACATGGATATGTAGTTATGCATTTGGGCCTGGATTTTTTTTTTTTTCTCCTAATTGTTGTTTTCACTGAGCTTTCCCAAGAATCCCCAGAATTAAAAAAAAAAAAAATTAGTCTCCTCTTCCTGGCACGTATAATGGTTGGGATTAGATTTACCAAACCATTACTCTCCATTTTGTCTGCCTGCAAACAGCTTTTCCAATCCAGAGGCTCACCACATAGAGCAGGAGGAAAACCCACAGAGCTGGGATCTTCACACTCTGGAGAAAAGGAGAGAGTGAGAGGCTGCTCAGTGGCTGGGATGGGAGTGGAGTGTGGCCAGGTGCTGATCTTGAGAAAAGCCAAGACCTGGGATGAGTTGCAGTGGCAGGGCCTGGAGGATGAGAAGGTGGCAGGAGTGCACTGGGGATGCAAGGAAACCAAGATTTTTCTGGGAGTTCTCAGAGAGTCCTGGATCCATGAAAAACCCTGCACCTGCTGTTGAAACTGCCAATTGTGCTGGATTGTGGCTGAGCAGCTGCAAGAGCATGGCTTCCTGTGGACCCTGGAGCAGTGTTGATCTTGGTTTAAAAACCTCTAGACCAACTACTGCAAAGCCAGGAGCACCTACATTCCAGGCACCTGTGCCTTCCATGATGAGGTGGATGGCCTGATGAGTCCCTGGGCAGTTGCGAACACCTTTGATGCCTTAGAGGTGGCAGGAGGCCTTCTTCGGAATCGAAGGGATTCCTAAGGGAACCAAAGCACAGCACTAGAAGATGTGGCGGGATGGTAATTAACTAGTGGAGGGGTCTCGAGGAAACTGGAGCCTTGGTCTCCAGGTCTTGCGGTGGACTCCCAATGGCAACACTCTCCCACAGTGGACCTCAGAGCAGTGGGAGCGATGCAGTCCTGTGGATAGCATTCAGGCTAAGAATCCGGAGACATGATTATTGTCTTGGCTCTGCTATGACTAATTTGAGTCTGGAATGGCCTCATCGGGAAAAATTGGTGACAATTAAGGGAATACTGTTTATATCCTGTCCTCAAATATTGCTTGACTCAACCCTCGACTGAACCAGTAGTCCAGGATGGCTCACAAAGACCACCCTGAGTTGTTGCTCTGCTCTGAGTCTCCCTTCCTGCCTTTAGTTACAACATTATAGGAACAGAGGAGAGAAATGTAGGAGTTAGTGCCCCATAGAGGTCAACCCTGCGTAGATTATATACAACGGTCTGCCACTTAAAAGGCTTGTTGTTGTTGGGCAACCTCTTTAAACACCCTTAGCATCCATTTTCTCATCTGGACAGTGGACATTGTGAGGGTTTCTACCTCCCTGGGCTGTTAGAGGATCCTCACACAGTACTAGCACTTGGCAAATGTTAGTTTTCATTACGACCGTCATTATAATTATTATGAAAATAGATAAGTACACTGTCCTATACTCTCAAAGGAGTAATCCATATGGGAGAGAAGCCCTACAAATGTGGAGTGTGCTGGAAGAGCTTCATCCAGAGCTCAAGGCTCATTACGCACCAGAGAATCCATACAGGAGAGAAACCTTGTAAGTGTAGTGAGTGTGGAAAAAGTTTCATCGGTAGTTCGTGCCTCAGTGCACTCTGGTGAACACACACTGGTGAGAAACCCTTCCAGTGCCCAGAGTGTGGGAGAAAGTTCAGTAGGAGCTCCACCCTCACCAGCCATCAAAGAATCCACACAGGAGAGAAACCCTGTGAGTGTCGGGAATGTGGGAAAGGTTTCAGTGACTGCTCAAACCTCATTACCCACCAGCGAATTCACTGTGGAGGGAGACCCTATAAATGCAGGCAATGTGGGAAAAGCTTTAATTAGAGCCTCAAGTCTGATACACCAGTGAATTATACAGGAGAAAACCCCTGGCCAGGCACTGTGGCTCACACCTGTAATCCCAGCACTTTGGGAGGCTGGGGTGGGCAGATCACGAGGTCAGGAGATCGAGACTATCCTGGCCAACATGGTGAAATGCCATCTTTACTAAAAATATAAAAATTAGCTGGGTGTGCATGCCCATAATCCCAGCTACTTGGGAGCTGAGGCAGGAGAATCCCTTGAATCAGGGAGTCAGAGTTTGGAGTGAGCCGAAATTGCGCCACTCCACTACAGCCTGGTGGCAGAGCGAGAGACTGTCTCAAAAAAAAACCCCTATGAATGTAGTTAACGTGGGAGGCAGTTCAACAGTAGTTCACGTTTTATTGCACATCAGAGAACCCACGTGGTAGAGACTCTACATGTTCCCTAAATATAGGAGAAACGTTTTTAAAGCATTGAGGCTGAAAACACGAGGGAATCCATCCCAAGAAAGGGTTTGTCTTACCCTTGATTCTCTACCAAATCACCCACATAAGAGAGAGAATTAAGCTTCTAGTCCGACAGACTTCGTTTCTCTCACTAAACACTCACTTGGCTTATGAAATAGCACTCAGGGCTTTCTTGTTCATGCTGTTGAGATGGAAGTCAGTTTCCGGAGACTTCAGAGACAACTTCTGAATTTGACTATGTCACCATCTCAGGGTGTCTTCACTGTGATTCTGTGCCTTAATTTTCAGTTTGACAGTAGAGTGAGACTCTTGTCTCTGAGACCCTCCTTTAAGGACAGAGGCGGCTGCCCTACTGCACTGATGACATTAATGATGTTTGAGTCGGCTGTGGGCTGTTTCTTCCGAGCACCTGGCAGCTAGACAAGGGTTTACTAAATAACATTATAAAGGTCTTCCATTGTTCTCTCTGTGAGAGGATTGGGGCTCAGAACATGTCTACATTGCCCCAAATTCCTTTTAGGATTGACTTGGCGTCACTTAAGAGGAAAGCATTCTATATTCTTATTAGATCCTTTGGAGGAGGGGAAAGGAGAAAAATTCAATGCTAAAGGTTGGCTTTTTTTTTTTTTTTTTTGAGACGGAGTTTCACTC
>NW_016107610.1:2363367-2386549 GCF_001604975.1 Cebus imitator
TGACCAGGATGGTCTCGATCTCTTGACCTCGTGATCCACCCGCCTCGGCCTCCCAAAGTGCTGGGATTACAGGCTTGAGCCACCGCGCCCGGCCTTTTTTTAACTTACCCAAGTATCTGTCAAAAGTCACTGATGGGCTGTGGACTTTGTATGTTGTTGCCATTATTCATGACATTCTTTTTTTAAGAATTATCGTCAACCACCTTATGAAGCCTCTCATTTATGTATTTCTAACATGTAGCTTGTGTTGCACATGGGCTTAATACATGTTTAATCTGATCATCTATTTTGTGTGTTTGTGTGTGTGTGTATGTGACAGGGTCTCACTCTGCTGCCCAGGCTGGAGTACAGTGGCATGATCACAGCTCAAACTCCACCTGCCAGGCTCAGGCAGCCTCCCCTCAGTCTCCTGAGTAGCTGGGACTACAGGCTACACCACCACACCCAGCTAATTTTTGTATTTTCATTACAGATAGGGTTTCGTCATGTTGCCCAGGCTGGTCTCGAACTCCTGGACTCAAGTCATCCACCTGTCTTGGCTGCCTACATCACTGGGATTACAGGTATGAGCTACCATGCCCAGCCAAATTTTTTTTAATGAGATGGGATCTTGCTGTGTTGTCCAGGCTGGTCTCCAACTCCTGAGTTCAAGCAATCTGCCCACCTCAGCCTCCCAAAAAGTGCTGGGATTACAGGCATGAGCCACCATCTCCGGCACACTTTAATATTCACTATGGGCCCTTAATAGGAAATGTTTGTGGGGCCACCAAAAGCAAATGTCCCTTGAATTAATCACCTGGGGGGGGGCAGGTGTGGGAAAGTACACCTGTGTCCCCATGAGAACCACTCAAGAGGAGCAGAAATCTTGTTTTAATTGCTATTTCCTTAATTGCTACTAGGGCTGGGATTTTTTATTGTTTATTGACCCCTATACATTTTTTCTTCTGTAAAAAAGTTCACAAAGAATGTTTATATTTGTTAGCTCTTCCGATTCTCCCTATGATACTGTGAAGAAGACAGGGACAAACACTGCCATTTTATACTCCCAGAACTAACAGTAGCTACCAAATAAGAATTTATTATGCCATGCCTTTCTTCCAACCTTCACAATAACACTGCAAGGTGGTTCTTACTGTCCTCATTTTGCAGCTAAGAAAACTGAGGCTAAACGATGCTGGTTGACTTGCCCAAGGCCACACAGCTGGTAACAGGGACTGGCGGTCACTTGAGTCCTCCATCAGTAGTGGTGCTACTACAGCAGCTCCTCCCCTTTCTAGAGGCCTGGATGGAAAGATGCTGGTGTCAGCAAGAGGTACGAAGGTCCACCCAGTCCCAGACATGCAGAGAAGCATCATTTGTTGCTGATAACAAAGTCCTTGGTCTGCACGGGTGCCAGGTGTGGGTGGTGACCACAGGAGCAGGGTCCATCCTGCCTCCTTCGAGGAAGATGTGACCTCTGTGAGTAAAGAGAGGTTCTACTTGGCTCCCTGTTCCATCCCAAGATGTGGTGTCATAGACCTGGACTGTGCCATCAAAACCTGAGAATACAGAAAAGAGAGGTTTGACCATGAATCCCTAAAATACTTTTATTTTAAAATATTTTTTTCTTTCTTTCTTTATCCAAATGGGGTTTTGCCGTGTCTGGACTGGGCTCAACTCCTGGCCTCAAGTGATCCTCCCACCTCAGCCTCCCAAAGTGCTGGGATTACAGGTGTCAGCCACTGCACCCAGCTCCTAAAATACTTGTTATAATTTATTTGATGGTACCAAACAGGCTATTGGTTGAGGAATCAAGGCACGTAAAGGCTAACCACAGGCAAGTGGCACCTGCCCTCAGTGCTGGCAGCTGATGACTCCCTGTGGCATGTAACTATGAGCATCTGTTGTATACCTGTTACTCTCGAGGCTCAAAGGCTAATTCTGGACAACTATTACCTCTTTTAATCCTCAGAACTGTATAACATAGATACTCTTATTTTCCCCAAGAAACTGAGGCTTAAGAGACTTCTTCAAACCTTTTCAAGTTGCCCCAGATTGCAGTCTTTTCTACCTCTGGGTCCCTCTCAGCAGATGGCCTTGTCTCCGACTTGATAGGGTAACAGAAGCCTTTGGAGAGGAATAGTCTCCTGTCCCTGCATGACCTAGCTGCACACACCCTCATCCCATCCTGCCATCTTCCTGTTACTGAAGAGCCCACTCCTCTACCTGAGCTTGGCTCTTCTGTTCTTTCTGGATCCTGGCATTTCCAATCATCCTTTCTTATTCTCTTGACTTTTTTTTTTTTTTTTGAGACGGAGTTTCACTCTTGTTGCCCAGGCTGGAGTGCAATGGCGCGATCTCGGCTCACCGCAACCTCCACCTCCTGGGTTCAGGCAATTCTCCTGCCTCAGCCTCCTGAGTAGCTGGGATTACAGGCATGCGCCACCATGCCCAGCTGATTTTTTGTATTTTTAGTAGAGACGGGGTTTCACCATGTTGACCAGGATGGTCTCTATCTCTCGCTCGTGATCCACCCGCCTCGGCCTCCCAAAGTGCTGGGATTACAGGCGTGAGCCACCGCGTCCGGCCCTCTTGACTTTTTTTAACCCCCACCCACCACGACGGATCCTTCCTGTTGGCTTTTAGATACCCACATTAAGTACCCCCAAGCAACTACATGCCACCAGACTAGACCCAGGAGTCTGCTGACCTAGCTGGCTTGCCACATTTCAAAAGGCAGGTAGACTGAGAAGTACCCTTGAGGTCCTGTCCCTTCTGACATAGCCCATGGCTGTCCCAGTGTCTTATTAGCTGCAGGCCCCTCCTGAGACCTGAATTCCTGCTAGGCTAGGAAAAGGCCTGCTGCCAGCATGTAGAAGTTAGTAGGCAGGGTGGAGAAAGGCCTGCCACTGAAGAACCTGGAGAGTTAATTTACAGTTTCTCTGTCAGCAACTTTGACTTCTGGAGCCAGGTTTATCATGGTGCTGCAGGCTCCTTCCTGAGCACCTTACAGTCCCCTGGAAGAAAGAGATCAGATAATAGACACGAAATCCTGCTCAGCAGTACCTGAGATGGCCAAGCAGTTCTTAAGTCCTGGGGCCCAAGTCACTCGCAGCAGCTCTGGGTCAGGGCTGGGTATGGATACCGGGCACTGGACTGAGCTCACAGGATGGCAGAGATTCCGGGGGTCAAGTAGACAGAGCCGCCCATCCGAGCCAAGGCTGGCAATGCTGGGCCCAGGGCCCTGGCCCTTGTTCCCAACTTCGGCACACCATCTCTCTCCAGAACCAGGCCCAGTGCTGCGATTCTCCAGCGGTGCCCACTTCTGGCGGGTGTCAACAAGCCCTAGCCGGCCCGAAGCACAGCAGAAGGCAAAGGTGTCTGCATCTAGGACCTGCAGGCTACTCAGCTCCTCACTGTCACTGACATCTAGAAGACCAAGAGCAAAGGAGGCAAGTGGCTAGAGGCAGATGGGTCTGGTGATTTGGCAGGGCTGGCTGGTCGCAAGTCCCTTCCCACCAGTCCCAGGCAAAATAAATCACATCTCCCTTCCCACTCATCTCACCATTGTCTGCTCAGCTGGTTGGGTGCTGGTCCCTGGGACTGCCTAATCCTGCCCCAGCATGGGAGCCCTTTGAGGCCAGGGCTCACCTCTTATTCACCGTGCTTCCCCAACACCTGGCACAGAGGGTTGAACTCAGTTTCCACAGTGGCTGAGTTGGGCTGAGGGGCAATGCTGGCTGCAGCAGCCAGCAGGGGGTGAAATACTGTAGTACCTGTGGTGTACGTGGTTTTCTCAGACTCCAGATCCGTGACCTGTAGACTGCGGAGCCTTGCCCCATGGAGGACTCCAGGTGCCATGGAGGAGAAGACAGCCACCCTAGGCCAGAGACTCTCCTCTTTCTCATGCACAGCAATGGTGTTGACGGCTTTAATGACATCTGGGAGAAAAGGAAAAGAGGCCAAAATCAACAACTTTAATGAAGGTTTGAAACACGACAGGCCAGCCAGCTGTCTTCCGCTATACATTGAGAAGGTCAAGGAAGAAGAGGAGCTGCCAGTTGGCAAGAGGTGATGTTGAGACGTAACCACTCTGGCTTATGTTTACATTTTTGAAACCATAAGAAACATTTCAATTTCTTTATTATTTGTCTTATAAACTGTTTTTTGCTAATGGAAGCTAATGCCATCTCAAAACCCAAAAAACAGTTCTGGCTTTTTATAGTTCTGCGGTGAACAGGTAGAAGCAAAGAAAAGGAAAGAACATGCTGCTGATATCATTTACACCTTCAGTGACAAGTAACAGGTACGGAATTCATGAACTGGTGTTATTTCTTCAAAAACGTGTTCCATAACCTCAAGTGACTTGCTGAAGCCTAGCAAGTACAGGTCACATCACAGATGCCACTGTCTTCAAATGTAAGTTGGGCAAGAAAGTCCACATCTTTTTGACACTGAATGGAACAACATCCTTGGCTTTGAGTCAAGTTTTAGTTCTTTTGTTTGAGACAGAGTCTTGCTCTGTCGCCCAGGCTGGAGTGCAGTGGCACAATGTTGGCTCACTGTAGCCTCTGCCTCTCAAGTAGCTGGAATTACAGATGTGCATCCTGATGCCCAGATAATTTTTTTGGCATTTTTAGTGGAGTTGGGTTTCACCATGTTGCCCAGACTGGGCTTAAACGCCTGACTTCAGATGGCCCACCTGCCTCAGCCTCCCAAAGTGTTGGGATTACAGGCGTGAGCCACTTTACATGGCCTTTTTTTTTTTTTTTTGAGACGGAGTCTCGTTGTTGCCAGGCTGGAGTGCAGTGGCATGTTCTTGGCTCGCTACAACTTCTGCCTCCCAGGTTCAAGCGATTCCCCTGCCTCAGCCTCCTGAGTAGCTGAGACTACAGGTGTGTACCACCATGCCCAGCTAATTTTTGTATTTTTGGTAGAGACATGGTTTCACCATATTGGCCAGGATGGTCTCAAACTTCTGACCTCAGGTGATCTGCCCACTTCAGCCTCCCGAAGCGCTGGGATTACAGTCGTGTGCCACCATGCTGGCCTCAACATTCTTAATCATTAGGGAAATGCAAATGAAAGCCTCAATAATAGATAATTACACATCTATTAAAATGGCCTTATTTCAAAAAGACAGATAATAAATGTTGGTGAGGACATGGAAAAATGGGAACCCTTATACCCTGCTGGTGGGAACATAAACAATTTTTTGCTGAGCGCAGTGGCTCTGCCTGAAATCCCAACACTTTCGGAGGCTGAGGCAGGCAGATCACAAGGTCAGATCAAGACCATCCTGGCCAACAAGGTGAAACCCCGTCGCTACTAAAAATACAAAAATTAGCTGAGTGTGGTGGTGTGTGCCTGTTAATCCCAGCTACCTGGGAGGCTAAGGCAGGAGTATCACTTGAAGCTGGGAGGCGGAGATTGCAGTGAGCCAAGATTTAGCCACTGTACTCAGTGAGACTCCATCATAAAGTAAAATAAATTAAATAAAATGAAGTTTAAAAAAATCTATTTTGGAAAAGTATAAAAGTGTCCCCCAAAATTAAAACCTAAATTTACCTTAAGACTCAGCAATGCTGGGCGCAGTGACTCAAGCCTGTAATCCCAGCATTTTGGGAGGCTGAGGCAGGCGGATCATCTGAGGTCAGGAGTTCAAGACCAGCCTGGCTAACATGGTGTAAAACCCTGTCTTTACAAAAATTAAAAAAAAAAATAGCCAGGCATGATGGCGGGTGATTGTAACCCCAGCTACTTGGGAGGCTGAGGCGGGAGAATCACCTGAACTGGGGAGATGGAGGTTGCAGTGAGCTGAGATCGTGCCATTGCACTCTACCCTGGGCAACAAGAGTGAAACTCCATCTCTAAATAAATAAAACAACACCCAGCAATTCCATTTCTGGTTGTCTAGCCAAAATGAATGAAACCATTTGTCCACACAAAGACTTCTGCATTAATGTTCTTACCAGCATTATTTGTAATAGCCAAAAACTGGATCCACCAACTAGTGAATGGACGGACAAAGGTGCTTTCACACACACACAATGGAATACTATCCAGTCATAAACAGGAACAAACTGCAACCTCACGCTATGACATGAACAGACTACAGAAGTGCTACGCTAAGTTCAAAGAGCCAGACACAAAGACATGTATGTATGATGCCAGTGATACGACATGTCCGGAGAAGGCAAATCTGTTCCAGAGACAGGAAGCAGATTAGTGGTGGCCTGGGGCAGGGTGTGGGAATGGGATGAACAGTAAATGGCACAATGGATCTCACCGGGGTGAGGAAAAGGTTGGAAAACTGATCTGTAGTGATGCCGGCACAACTTGTTAAATTTACTAAAAAGGTCACTGAATTGTATGCTTTTTTTTTTTTGGAAATGGGTGAATTATGTGATATGTAAAACATACCTCAATAAAATTATGGAAAAAAAACCCCACAACTACAGCACAGGACAAGTGACAAAGAAAACAACCAGGAAAGCCCACAGTGACCACAGAGAACAAATGAGCACAAGAACTGCCCCTCTGTGGTAGTGAAGCCTGGGGGGAAGCCAACAGCTGCTGGGCAGGCAGCATGGGGACTGGGGACAGAGGGTCACATAACCAAAAGGGCAGCTCCAAGAGCAGCTGCCTGTGCCTCTGAGACTCACTTCTATGCTGGCCAAGGAAGCCCTAACTGAAGGAGGGACAGAAGGGGCTGGATTAAGCTAGAGGGCTGCACGTTCTGGTGTCTGCCTGACAGGGGACCCACAGACCCACTGCTGGAGGGAACACTATTCCCCGGGGGGGGGGGGGGATCTTCCCTCCACTCCCGGAAGGGACAGGGTGAACACTGTCTGCTACACTCTCCTCTCCCATTGGCAGCAGAGTGATTCTCTGAGTAGGGGACTTGCCAGCCTAGCCTCTTGCTCACTCACTGTTTTCCTTCCTGGGGACTGGCATGCCTGCAAAGAGGTGACCAAGGAGGTGAGCTCACCTGAGTGGCCTTAGCTCTGCCCTTGCCCCTGCCCCTGCCTAGGGAGAATGGTTCTATGGGTGAACCCAATTCCAGGAGCAGGATACAGGAAGCTCCATTTGGGGCTTGGATGCCATGCTGTGGTTGCTAATTCACTCTGTCTGCATTAAAGTAGATACTGCATTTTAATTCTGACCTGGCTGTGAGCCTACTTCTTTTTGCTCTTGTTGCCCAGGCTGGAGTGCAGTGGTGCAATCTCTGCTCACTGCAACCTCTACCGCCTGGGTTCAAGTGATTCTCCTGCCTCAGCCTCCCTAGTAGCTGGGATTACAGGCGCCCGCCACCACGCACAGATAATTTTTTGTATTTTTAGTAGAGACAGGTTTTACCATGTTGGCCAGGCTGGCCTCGAACTCCTGAACTCAGGTGATCTACTCACTGCAGCCTCCCAAAGTGCTGGGATTATAGGCATGAGACCACACCCAGCATGATTAGGGAACAGGGGTGTATGAGTCACACTTTCCTGGAACCCCAAACCCCATCAAGTCAAATTCACTCACCACTGTCCTCTGCAACCTGCCACACCTGTAGATAACAACCTGGAAGGCCACTGGTCACCAGCAATCTATTCAGAATAGACATAAAATCAGTCCAGACCATGGGGAGCTTATCCACACAAGCCCCTTCCCCTCTCCAGCCCACTCAGCTTGGGACTTCACCTCCCATTTCAGGAAATGTGACTGCAAGATCATCAAGGCCAACCACTCTCACTTCACAGATAAGGGGCAGGCTCAATCCACTTTAGGGAGACTGAGCCCAAGCTTCCAGGTGTCCTGATGGTCACCTGGAGAGGACACCATTATGGGGCCAAACACACAAACTGAGCGAGACTCCTGGCCTCTCCCAGTTGAGCAGTTACCACCCAAGAGCAACACAATAGCATCCTTCTGTCCCGTATCTATTCCCTGGAGCAACTCCGGTAGACCTGTTACTTCCACCAAAGGGCTGTGGGGGACTAAAGCCACGTCAGTGATTTCTTTGTATTCTAAATCTGTATGCACGCACTTCTGCGCTCACATGTGCCCGTGTGCTGAGGGAGTGGGAGTGGTGATGAGGAGGTGTAATACCCCCAGGCATTTGAGCCGTCCCGTCCTGTATGGACTGTCTGGATCACAGAACTGACCATACCTGGTATGTGGGACGTGCTTCAGATCAAAGATAGACCTGTCTGAAAATCCTCCATGGCGCACTCTGAAATCTCTTTCTGGGAATAAGCCCTAAAATACAAAGGAGAAGCCAATCAGAGAGAGCCAGCTCCCAGCCTGGCAGGAGGCCACGGACGCCGCTCAGCTGGTGATCGGGCATCGGTGTGCTGGTATCTGGCAATGTTGGTCTCAGCTGCCTACACATCAGCTTCCTTTTTCCTCTGCACATCCAAAACCCTTCTCCTAGCCTTTCACTGGCCCCTTTTACTATAGCAAAAGCATTATAGTCCAGGCCTTCCTAGAAAAGCCGGGGAGGCTTAACAGCTTTATCAAAGAAAGCAACGAACACATTCCCATTTGTCCCTCCACCCTCCCACCGGAAACCAGGTGGGTTCCTCTAGCAGTAAAAATGTCACAATTACAACTCATCAGTGCTCACTGTGTTGGGCACAGTGCTTGGGGGTTATCATATTTAATTCTCACAACCACCTATCACTGTTCTACAAATGACAAAACTAAGGCACAAGGGGCTTCAGCCACTTTTCTAAGGTCATACAGGGATTAAGTAGTGAATTTAAACCAACGTCTGTCTAACCCAAGTCCATACTGTTAGCCACTAGATTCTACTATCTCTATGTAAGGAACCGGAGGCGGCCATAGAAGAAACAAGGAAAAGCTGGTGGTGAGCGGGGAGGGAAATCAGTTCTCAGATCAGGGCGAGCCCCCAGCTCAAGCCTGAGTGGAGATGGGAAAGATGAAGAACACTAGGTGCTACCCTGTAGCTTCTGCAGCCTCTGAGTTGTTAACGAGTACAAATTTGGCTTTTTTTTTTTAACCTTTTTTTTTGAGACAGAAAGTCTCATTCTGTAGCCCAAGCTGGAGGGCAGTGGTGTGATCTTAGCTCACCGTAACCTGCATCTCCTGCGTTAAAGCTATTCTCCTGCCTCAGCCTCTGGCGTAACTGGGGACTACAGCTGTGCACCACCACACCCAGCTTAATTTGTGTATTTTTAGTAGAGATGGGGTTTCGCCATGTTGCCCAGGCTGGACTCGAATGCCCATCCTCAGGTGATCTGCCTGCCTCAGCCTCCCAAAGTGCTGGGATTACAGGCCTCAGCCACCATGCCCAGCCTTTTTAAACTTTTTAAATTTTTTGAAGAGATGGGCTTGCCATGTTGTCCAGGCTGGTCTTGAACTCCCAGGCTCAAGCAATCTGCCTGCCTCAGCTTCAAAAAGTGCTGGGATTACAGGTGTGAGCCACCATGTCCACCTACAAACTTGGCATTTTTTCCGGAGCTTTCCCTCTTCAGATATTTTTTCCCCCTTTTTTTTTGAGATGGAGTTTTGCTCTGTCGCCTAGGTTGGAGTGCAGTGGCAGGATCTCAGCTCACTGCAACATCCTCCTCCCAGGTTCAAGCGATTCGCCTGCCTCAGCCTCCTGAGTAGCTGGGATTACAGGTGCCCATCACCATGCCCGGCTAATTTTTGTGTTTTTAGTAGAGGTAGGGTTTCACCACGTTGGCCAGGCTGGTCTCGAATTCCGGACCTCAGGTGATCTGCCCACCTCGACCTCCCAAGTACTGGGATTACAGGTGTGAGCCACCATGCCTGGCCCTCTTCAGATTCTAATTCAGTATGTTTGGGAAGTACACTAGGAATATGGGATCTAGCCTCTCCTGGGCTGAATGATGTTTTTCTATGTCCTTGTCTAGCCTCTTAGCCTCCTCTATTTTTTTTTTTCTCTGAGATGGAGTCTCACCCTGTCGTCCAGGCTAGAGTACGGTGGTGCGATGTCAGCTCACTGCAACCTTCGCCTCCGAGGTTGATGTAATTCTCCGCATCAGCCTCCCAAGTAGCTGGGATTACAGGTGCCCCCAACCATGCCTGGCTAATTTTTTTTATTTTTAGTAGAGACAAGGTTTCACCATCTTGGCCAAGCCAGGCTGGTCTTGAACTCCTGACTTTGTGATCCACCTGCCTCAGCCTCCCAAAGTGCTGGGATTATTACAGGCATGAGCCACCACACCCGGGCCTAGCCTCCTCTATTCTAAACAGTTCGACTCAACTCCTAACATGGTGATGCCCTAAGATAATTTATTTTTTTAAGACAGAGTGTCACTCTGTCACCTAGGCCAGAGTGCAATGGCACCATCTCAAGTTCACTGCAACCTCTGCCACCTGGGTTTAAGGGATTCTCTGGTGTCTCAGCCACTCCTGAGTAGCTGGGATTACAGGTGTGCACCACCACACCCGGCTAGTTTTATTTTTAGTAGAGATGAGGTTTCACCATGTTGGCCAGGCTGGTCTTGACTTGGCCTCAAGTGATCTGCCCACCTCAGTCTCCCACTCCCAAAGTGCTGGGATTACAGGCATGAGTCACCTCACCTGGATTCTTTCTTATTTTGTTAAAGATTTTTTTTTGTTTTTTAAAGGCCAGGTGCAGTAGTTAACACCTGCAGTCCCAGCACTTTGGGAGGCAGGAGGATTGCTTGAGCTCAGGAGTTCGAGACCAGCCTTGGTAACATGATGAGACCCTTTCTCTACCAAAAATATAAAAATTGGCCAGGTATGGTGGCACATGCCTGTGATTCCAACTCGGGAGGCTGAGGCCAGAGGACGCCTTGAGCCCAGGAGGCGGAGGTTGCAGTGAGCTGAGATCACGCCATTACACTCCAGCCTAGGTGACAGAGTAAGACCCTGTCTCAGGAAAAAAAAAAAAAAAAAAAATTTAATAGCTGGGTGTGGTGGTGGGCACCTGTTATCCCAGCTACTTGGGAGGCTGAGGCAGGAGAATAGCTTGAACCCAGGAGGCAGAGGTTGCAGTGAGCCAAGATCATGCCATTGCACTCCAGCATGGGCAACTAGAGCAAAATTCCATCTCAAAAAATAAAAGAATTTAAGAAATCTGGGGCCAAGAGTGATGGCTCATGCCAGTAACCCCAGCACTTTGGGAGGCTGAGGCAGGCATCACTTGAAGCCAGGAGTTTGAGACCAGCCTGACCAACATAGTGAGACCTCATCTCTACAAAAAAATTAACAATTAGCCAAGCATGGTGGCACATGCCTGTAGTCCCAGCCACTTTGGAGACTGAGGTGGGAGGATCACTTGAGCCTGGGAGGTTGAGGCTGTAGTGAGACAGGATTGCACCACTGCACTCCAGCCTGGGTGATAGAGCAAGACCTTGTCTCAAAACAAACTAAAAGGAAATCAGGAGCAAACACTCAAATTCCGGCCCCCACATGGCCCTTCGAGGTCATCTGCCTGTATGCCTCACTCTTCCGTTGTCCTCTGACTAATCCTATCCCCTGGACTCCTGATCTATCCTCACCTTCTATTTCTGGAAGCAGGAACGTGTTCCCTGTGATATTCCCTCACTCCTGCAGTTTCACCCTCTCCCCTTTCAAGGGTTTCTTTCCCACAGCTGTAACTCTGTTCAAGCCTCTGTGTTTAGGAAACCTTCCCTCAGATCTGTGTTTCCGACTAGTTACTGCTTTAGCTTCTTCCCGCCCCACATTTCCTGACTCGGCTTCCTCTTCATTTTTAGTCTTTGGGCCTGACCACCACCAGCAAAATCCTGTAGCAGAGGTCACCAAGAGCTTCCCAACTGCCAGTCTTATGAATGAACTCTTCAGCTCCTCATCTGAATGACTATTCCAACTCTAGACAGCTACTAACTCTTATTCTTGAGATGTTCTCTTCTCTTGGCTTCGGAAACACTGAACTTTTCTGAGATTCCTCCTACCTCAGAGGCTGTTCTTAGTATTCTTTGGGCGTTCATCTTCCTGTACTCCTCCCTTACATGTGTTCCCTGAGGTTCCATCCTCACTATATTCTCCTCACTCCTTATATACTACACATTCACTAGGTGACTTGAACCATTCTAAGCAGTTCAACTGCCCTCTATAGCCTTTATCACTCCCTCAATCTATTTCTGATGAAGTGTAATGACCTCCTCCTCCTCCAGTAGCTCTCTGTAAACCACGGGACATTCTACAGAATTTATCTCTGTATTTGCCTCTCTCTATTAGACTATCAGGGTAGGCCTAGCTAGCGCTCTCTTTCTTTCTCTTTCCAGTATCCAGGATAATACCTGGTAGGTAACAGGAGCTCCACAAATGTTTAATAAATAAAAGTCAGCATATATGTTCAGCATTTATATTTCAAGTTACCTGGTTTTCCTTTACAGAAAGTCTGAGAGGTAATTTCAGATGAAGAATTTCATTCTTTTTCAGGCTTTCATAGCCTGCAACAAAGACTCCTGGAAAAAGAAGCAGAGGTAGCTGTGACAAACTGTTAGATTGCAGGCTGTGCGTGGTGGCTCACGCCCATAATCCCAGCACTTTGGGAGGCCGAGGTAGGTGAATCACGAGGTCAGAAGATTGAGACCATCCTGTCAACATGGTGAAACCCCATCTCTACTAAAAATACAAAAATTAGCTGGGCGTGGTGGCACCCGCCTGTAGTTCCAGCTACTTGGGAGGCTGAGGCAGGAGAATCGCTTGAACCCAGGAGATGGAGGTTGCACTGAGCTGAGATGGCACCACTGCACTCCAGCCTTGGGCCCAGGAGGCGCAGGTTGCAGTGAGCTGAAATCAGGCCGTTACACTCCAGCCTAGGTGACAGAGAGAGACTCCATCTCAAAAAAAAAAAAAAAAAAAAAAAAGAAAGATTTCAGACCACGGATAGGTCCATAAACTCCCACCCAATTCCCCAAAGCAAGGATAAATTCCTTCAGTGTGCAGCCTTGTATGAGGGAACTGGGTATCTGGTGATGTTTTTTTGAGAGGAGGTCTCACTGTGTCAGCCAGGCTGTAGTGCAGTGGTCCCATCACCCGATCACAGCTTACTGCAGCCTCAACCTCCCAGGCTCAAATGATCCTCCCACCACAGCCTCTGAGTAACTAGGATTATAGGCATGGGCCACCATGCTAATTTTTGTTATTTTTTGTAGAGACAGGGTTTCCTTGCTCAGGCTGGTCTCAAACTCCTGGGGTCAAGCAATCTACCCACCTGCCTCAGCCTCCTAAGGTGCCCAACCTGAAGATTTTTTTTTTTTTCCAGACAGAGTTTCACTCTGCTGCCCACGCTGGAATTCAGTGGCGCGATCTGGGCTCACTGCAACTTCCACCTCCTGGGTTCAAGTGATTTTCCTGCCTCAGCCTCCCCAGTAGCTGGTGGTGCACAGGTGTGCTCCACCTCACCCGTCTAATTTTTGTATTTTTCAGTAGAGATGAGGTTTCACCGTGTCAGCCAGACTGGTCTCGAACTCCTGACCTCAGGTGATACGCCCGCCTTGACCTCCCAAAGTTCTGGGATTACAGGCATGAACCACCACGCCTGGCCAAAGATCTTAATAAGAGGAATATTAATGCTGATGGAGCATCAAATTGCTCCAAGTAACTCAGACGCCCAGAAGACTGGGTTGGGTCTCTCTAGGCTTCGCCCCTCAAACCCAGCTCAGGAGTGGGATTCCCTCCCCTTTAGGGCCAGGAAGGTATACTACCTTTGTCATCAATCCATTCAAGGACTCGAGTGGCTCCTGAGAGGTCGAATGCATAGAAATCCTGGTATCTGCAGGAAAGGACATAAAATCACACGATGCACAGCACTTCGCAGCTCAAAGAACTCCAAGATGAGCCATGCAGCCGCATGCTTCAGTGACCCCAAGCTCTGGAGTCAGGCAGACGTGGGACCAAGTTTGCTTCGCATTTTACTCCCTGTTTCTGGGACCAGGCCAGTTCCCCGAGGCCTGAGCCTCGGTCCTCATGTGTGGACCTCCCAGAGTACCCAGATTTCCCAAGGTTGACGTGAGGAATCAATGTGATATCTGTGTTCAGAGCTGAACTCGGGCTGGCGCAAAATAACGGGGCACTTCTCCATAAGCGCTGGTCTCACAACTGGCGCACGCAGGGAGGAGCCATTTCCTAGATGGGGGCCTAAGCCTAGGCGGAGTCCTTCGCGGCGGCGAGCCCCGCGGCCACAGCTGGTCCACCCTGCACCAGGATCCCCAACGTGTCTACGCCCGCACCCGCCCGCCCGCCGGGCCAGCTCCGGACCCAGTCCCCGTCTCACAGCCGCACAAACTTACAAGCGCAAGGATTCCACCAGCCAGTCATCCTCAGGATCCATGGCAACAGCCGCTTCCGGCGTCCCACTTCCGCCTTTGAGTCTTCCGGTGCCGCGCGGCTCTCGCGAGGTGTGGGCAGGGCCTCCCGTCAGGGGCGGGGTCAGGAGGCCGCTCTGCGCCCCCGCCCGGCTGGGTTTCGGGTTTTTTGCGCGGAAGCTCCGGGCAAAGTGACTTGAAATCGGGACTTCCCCGGTGTCAGCTCCGAAGAGGACTTGAGGACCAAAAGATCGCCCGTTTTAGGACCGGATATTTGCAGCCCAAGAGAGGGGCAGTTAGTGCTCCAAGCCAGAGATAACACAGAACCGCACGGTTAAATTCGAATTTCAGTAAACAGTGAATAATTTTTTTCGTACGAGTATGTTCTTGCAATATTTGGTCCATTTTATTAGATAAAATTGTTTATCTGAAATTCGAATTTAACTGGGCGTCCTATATTTTTATTTGCTAACGCCGGCAATCCTATTGACGGCCAGAGAAGAGAGTAAGCGGACGGCGGGGTCTGGATCCCAACTCGGCGCTCCCCGCCCAAGCCCCGCGGTGGAGTTTCTGCAGCCCCTTTTACTGGCGAGGAAACTAGAGACACTTGCCTTCGCCAGTAGGTGGCAGAGGTGAGAGTAGAACCCTGCGCCTGGCACAGGGCCTGGCATACAGCAGGCATTATTTGCTTGCTGAATAAGTGAATGAGTAGGAGTCTACAGTCAGTTCCAGGCTGGGGCCACATGGCATGGAGTATTCTGGACTTTTTGGAGCCAGCCTTATCTCACTGAACACATTGCCCTGTCCAGCCCCCTTTCCCTCCCACCCCCTAAAAGATGGGTGGAAGGAGAGGACCAGGCATTTTATGTAAAGAGCAAAGTTTTATTCACAAATTCAACAGGGATGCAGGAAATACAGCAGGAACATAATTTGTGTCTGCATCAGCGATATTTCTGGTGACCCAACCAGAAATCACAGTAACGGAGTAACAGAGATTTGAGCTCGGGATTTACATCCAGATGGGGCCATCACCAGGGTCCCATTCAGCACCTTCCCTGGGTGGGCACAATCTAAGCCATGCTGTTGTGTCTGCCCCATTATTGGTGTCATTTCTGCGGTATTTGTACCAGCAACCTCCTGTACTGAAGAGAAATATACAGAAGAATTGAGCCAGGGAGGGGCTCCTGATAATGACAGGGCATCCTGCCATTCCTAAGTGCCAGATGTCTGCAGAGGTGGGCACTGGCAGGCTGTCAGCTGAGGCAGGGCCCAGAGCACCCTGAATTGCCTTGGAGGGGTCAGGGGCAGCAGTTTTCTCGGAACATAGCCCCAACCACCCAGAGTGGTCATGACAGTCAAAGGAGCTCATGGAAGTAAATCCAAGTACAGTGCCTGGCAGGGGCTAGTCAGTGTCCTCAGTCCCCAACCCCAGACCTCACTCTGAAGCCCGAGACCTATGCACTGCTGCTTCTGAGATTCTCAATTGTTCTGCATGTGCCAGAGCTTCAAAACTAACGCACTAGATGTGACATTGTCTCCCTTCAGACTCAGCCAGCCCAAGCTCCTAGGCCTTACATCTGAGGTCCTCAGGGGCTGCTGGTGCTGTGCATCAGGAAGTCAGGGATGTTGGCTGAGGCTGGGGTTGGACCTTTTCTAGGGAATGCCCCTCCCTTCGATATGCACACACTATATGCTAGGCACAGCAGGGGGATATGAACGGGCAACAGGTGCTGCCAGGGAGCTCACAGACTCGTATGAGCTCCCATTTACTAAGGACTGTCTATGAGCCAGGCACCATGCTGAGCATTTGACATACATTGTCTCATTTAATGGGAGATGGGCCTTATTATTATCTTCATTTTTTTTTTTTTTTTGAGACAGTTTTGTTCTTGTCACCTAGGTTGGAGTGCAGTGGTGCAATCTCGGCTTGCTACAACCTCCTCCTCCTGCGTTCAAGCAATACTCCCGTCTCAGCCTCCCAAGTAGCTGGGTTGACAGGCACCTGACACCACGGCTGGCTAATTTTCATATTTTTTAGTAGAGATGGGGTTTCACCATGTTGGCCAGGCCGGTCCTGAACTCCTGACCTCAGGTAATCCTCCTCCTGCCTCGGCTTCTCAGTATCATCTTCATTTTATGGATGAGGAATATGAGGCTTTAGAGAGGTTAAGGGACATTTCTAAGGTCACACAGCTACTAAGTAGCTAGGTTCTGAGCCCAGCATGTTGTAGTCAGAGCCCACATTCTACCACATTACACTGCCTTCTGCGTACAGCAGCAGGACCAGGGAGGGTGCTGTGCAGTAAGGACAGTACCAGGAGCAGGGAATGGAGGTGCTGCCGCCCAACTGGGCTAGATCTGAAGGCTGGCCTGGCTCCAGCTTTGGGGCCTTGAATCCCCTAGGTCAGTGACTGACAACCAAGAATGATTTGGGGCCTTCTCCCCCAGCAGACATCTGGTGATGTCTGAAGGGCTTTTCAGTTGTCAAAACTTGAAGGGGGGAAGGTGCTACTGGCATCTAGTGGGTAGAGACCAGGGATGCCACTAAACATCCCATAATGTGCAGGTCAGCCCTCACAACAAGGAATAATCCAGCCTAGAATGTCAGGATGTCAGACGTACTGAAGTTGCTCAACTCTGCCACCGGATACCGGGGCCGATGAGAGAATGGGGAGAACTGAGGCCGATGAGAGAATGGGAAGAGCACCGGTCCAGGTGAACAGGGTCCACACTCTGTCTTGGCTGCTGACTTCTCTTTCCCTCTCTGGGCCTCAGGGTCCCAGTCTGGCCACAAACACACACAGGGCACAGCAAAGGTGGACTTGACTAATGCAGCACAGGCGGGACAAGGCTGTGTGCACTGGGAGAGAAAGGCCCTGTTGTAAGAGGCCGATGAGCCCAGTCTTTTTCTTTACACTGGGTGATGAGTCAGGGGAACTTCTTTCCCTACTTCTTGCTCCATGGGGTCTGCCAGGAAGGTCAGCTTCCTTTCTTTGGACTGTTCCTCCTTTGAGCTCTGCCTCAACAGGGAAAAGCCTGGAACCCTGGCTTTTTGGGGTCCACACTCGTAATGTCCTGATCAGACAGTCACACCCTAATACAGTGCTGGGTGGTAATTCCTCCCATGCAGGATCCAGGGATGGCCCCAGCTGGGCCATCCTGGCGTGGGAGTGGGGACCTGGCTCACCTGGATGTGGGGTGCAGGGCGGCTGAGGCTCACGCCTAGAGCCTTCTTTAGCAGGAGGATCCTGAGCAGATCATGACTCAGCTGCAGTCTCTGGTCCCTCAGGGAGGTGTGGGAAGCTGTCCCCAATGGGAATGGGCTGGGAGGCTCCAGACTCTTCTTGCCCATGAAGTGACCTAGAAAGGAGGTGCCCAGGCACAAGGAAATCAAGGAGCGAGGACCCTACCCAAGTGGGAAAGTTCCTCGTCTCTCCTACGGTTCCGTTCTTGTGGCAGGAAGACACTTAACCTTCTTCCTCCTGGTGGTTCCACCTCACCAAGGAGCCACAGAGGTATCTGGGCGGTGGCAAATCCTGCTCCCTCAGCTTTTCCTGAACAAGTAGAGAGGATGGCACAGCTGGAAGGAGGGTGGTATGGTCCAGGGCCAGGGAGAAACTCTGCTAGCTGTGTATCCTGCTTGGACAAGGGATGAGAAAGGGCAGAGTTGGAAGTGGAGCGTGTAGAGGGGCCTGGAAAGTGGAGGTGCAGCAAAAGCACACGGGCGGTTAGAAGAGTCGGTGAAGTCTCGCCTAAGGTAAGGGGCACCGGCTGGCAATGGCATTTAGGATCTAGCTAGCCCAACCCTGCCTTAAACTGGCTGCGCGACCTTAGCCAAGTCACTGACCTGTCGGGGTCTCAAGTTCGCATCTATTAAATTAGATGAACCCCAAGGTTCCCTACCTGCTCCGACACAAGTATCCGTGGCTGAGGAACGGCCAGAGGGTTGAGAAGCAAATGGGGTCTGAGCAGGGTGGGGGACACTTGCTTGCCCGGTTCCCCGAAGACTTACCGGTGGCCCATAGGTTGCCCCGCGGGTGCACTCGGATCTTGCTGGCTCTGTTGCGGGGCTCCGGGAGATCCCAGCTGAGCGGAGCGACGCCCGCAGTGAGCAGGCCGAAGAGCAGGAGGCCGCCGAGCAGCCGAGCGCCCCCCGCCCGCTGGGCCATGGCTGTGCCCGGGCAGCGGCTCGGCTCCGGCGCGCTCCACTGCAGCTCGGCTCCCGGGCCCGCCTTCGCTTCTTTTAAACCCGCGTCCCTGGGGGCGGAGCCTGCCCCGCGCGCCTGCCGCCGTCCCCACCCTCCCGCCCCAGCTGCTGGGTTCCCGGGCAGGGGCACCCTCTTTGGGCCGCCCAGAGACCTGCACACCCGCACTCTGGCCCACACGCGGGCACCGCTTTCGCCTGGGGCTTCTAGCTGAAGCCCACCACCTTCAGGCTAAGGACTGGGCACTGGGCAAACAGGGGCCCAGCCCGGGAGGGGAAGCTGCTTCCCGGCCCTGCTTTGCCCCTCTCCCACGCCTTTTGGCCAAGTAGGCGCTTCAGCCCTCTGAGCCTCTCTTCATGAGGGTAGAGGTCGGGCGAGGGGCCTTCCTCCCCGGTAACAGCCTTTCTTTTTTTTTATTCTGAGACAAGGTTTGTCCCTGTCGCCCAGGTTGGAGTGCGGTGGCGCGATCACGTCTCAGCCACCTCAGAAGCTGGGACCACAGGCACACGCCACCACACCTGGCTTTTTTTTTTTTTTTTCCCCCGAGACCAGGTGTCGCTAGGTTGCCCAGGCTAACACAGGCATTTTTACAGTGTCCAGCCAAGTGCCAGGAACCAAAGGAGTTCCATAAACGAATCCCCATGACCTGCGCCCTCTGGGGTAATCTGACCTGTGTTCACCTGCTCTCTGCCCTCTCACAGCCAGCACCACAATCTGGAAATGTTCTGGTACACGGTAGGTACTGAGGATGGGAATGCGGAGTGATGAAGGGTGGGAAAAGGGCCCTTCTGAGGAATGGGCATCCTGCCGGAGGGCCTGGCTTACGAGCAGGAAGCAGACCTCTGGGTCATGGAAGTGCAAAGAGCACCGGACCCAGGAGTCCATGTACAAGCTGTGACCCGGCTGAATAACCTCACTTTCTTCAGCTGTAAAATGGGAATAACCACAGTGCCCTAATTATAGTACTTTTACATGTTTTAGCGTAAGTACTCTGTGGCAGGAAGCGACAGTTCTGTACGACCTGCCCTCTCACAGCTGGCACTGTGTTCTCCCTAGGAGCTGTCTGGACTTGTCTTGGAAAGAACGTCTGGATCAGCAGCATCATGTAATGAGCAGAGGAAGACACTGTGCTCCAGAATAACACATTTATGTTTGCTTAATTAACTGAAACCCATTGTTCAGAGCACTATGCTAGACACAAAAAGAGGAGAGACAGATAATTCCCTGCTCCCAAGGGAGTTAACCACCTCACTGGAGAGGCAGTACACAAAGGAGAGAGTGAGGCAGCAGCGGGGTGCAGAGCACCCCTTGGACTGGATACCCCCCTGGAACATGGAACAGCGAGGCTGTGCCAGAACCTACTCCCGACTGGTTTGGTAATGGGACCTGCTTCTGGGACTCTTGCTAGTATCTAGCTCAGCAAGGCTGCTAGCTCTGTGGATCCCCATCCTAGAAGGGGAAGCTCACATGAAAAACTGGCTGTCATGCCCAGCTGGAGGCCCAGCCTCCAGGAGCATGACACACAGGACAGGGACGTCTCATTTCTGCCCTGGCTTTCCCTCCAACCTCCTTGCTTTTCATACCCTGCCCTGGCATTTAGAGCTCTCTGCTTTCTCGTCACAGCTTAGCCATGGTGTACAGATGTAGCTCTTATCACCCTCCAGGAATCATTCCCATGACCCCTCCCTCTCCTCTGCAACCATCATACCCCATCCTGTCTTCTCTAGTCCATGGATATAGAAATTAGGGTGAACACACAGAAGCTGGTATTGACTGAGTGCTGCGTTACTTAAATGCTTGAAGGAACCTTATTTGGTAGGTTTCTCCCTCCTCATTTCATAGGTGGGAACAGGCTAAGAGATTGAGCCACTTGCCCAGACATCTCACTGGAATCAGATTTCAGGTCTGTCCTGACCACTGCATCAGGCCCCCAAACCTGTGCAAGGCAGATACAGCTCCCCCTAAATCACTACCACTCCCACTGTGGCATTGCATATTTTAGCACCAAGCTGGGTTTAGATGTCTCAGGAGGGAGAGGGAGTGGCCACTGCATTTCGAGTTTCACCTCTCTTCCACAGGTGACTGGACCTTGAGTTCTGCTAGGTTTTTTTATACTTAAGCCAAGCTTCCTCTGACACAGCCTGGGTTCACAGCTGCAACCACAGCTCTGAGGCTGGCCCCAGACACCCTTGGAACCATTTGATCTGCCAGCCTACTACAGAAAAAAAAAGGGGTCTCTGAGGACCCTGGAGAAAACAGCAAGGAAGCACCTCCACAGACATAGGGGCACTCATCTTCCCTTAGGGAAAAAAATGGAAGGAGGCGGAGGTTGCAATGAGTGGAGATTTCTCCATTGCACTCCAGCCTGGGCAACAGAGCAAGATTCCATCGCAAAAAAAAAAAAAAAAAAAAAAAGGTAGGTGAAATTTGGCTGGGCGCAGTGGCTCATGCCTGTAATCCTCACGCTTTGGGAAGCCAAGGTGGGTAGATCACCTGAGGTTGGGAGTTTGAGACCAGCCTGGCCAATACGGTGAAACCCTGTCTCTACTAAAAATAAAAAAATTAGGCTGGGCGTGGTGGCGGACGCCTGTAATCCCACTACTCGGGAGGCTGAGGTAGGAGAATCGCTTGAATCCAGGAGGCAGAGGTTGCAGTGAGCCAAGATTGTGCCACTGTACTCCAGCCTGGGTGACAAGAGTGAAACTGCGTGTCAAAAAAAAGAGTAGGTGGAATTTCAGAAATGCCTAAGATTGGTAGCACAAGGATAGGATATACAGTTTGAAAGTCACATTCAGTATAACAACTGTATATGGGAAAGAAGTTATTATTGTCTCTGCAATACAAATTTAAGAGAAAGCAAGATAAAATACTCTTGACTGATGAAGATAAAGGGTTGGATATTATAGACTGGCGTGGTGGAAGGGTGTTTCTCAGAAAGAAGAGGAGGTATGAGATTTTTGTTTCCCAAAAGAGGCCATGGGTTTTAAGATTAAGGTACGCTGTTCTACAGGAAAGTCGAAGATTCCTAGTTTAGATGGGTAGCTGGTCTTCTGTGAAGTCGCTTTTCTGCAGCAGTTGCCAAACTATACCAATACTGAGGAACATTCTCTGAAATAGCTCTGTCATTAGGCTCAATAGTACAGAGTTTATTGTAAAAAAAAAAAAGAAAAAGTCGCCGGGCGCAGTGGCTCAAGCCTGTAATCCCAGCACTTTGGGAGGCCGAGGCGGGTGGATCACGAGGTCAAGAGATCGAGACCATCCTGGTCAACATGGTGAAACCCCGTCTCTACTAAAAATATAAAAAATCAGCTGAGCATGGTGGTGCGTGCCTGTAATCCCAGCTACTCAGGAGGCTGAGGCAGGAGAATTGCCTGAACCCGGGAGGCGGAGTTTGCGGTGAGCCGAGATCACGCCATTGCACTCCAGCCTGGGTACCAAGAGCGAAACTCCGTCTCAAAAAAAAAAAAAGAAAAAGTCACATAGCATGGTTAAGAGAAATGTCTTCGTTTTCAGATACCATTTTAAGTTTTTCTTTTAATGTCATTTTATGCCCATTCCATGAAACACAGAAATGACTAGTTCCCTGTTTGCATTAGCTGCTAAGGAGCTGAGAGCCAGAGCTCTGGATCTATTCCAGTAGACAAGAATCTTTTGTTATGTCCTGTGGGTACTACCCTCACCTCTGATTTCTTTTCTTTTTTTTTTTGAGATGGACTCTTGCTCTGTTGCCCACACTGGAATGAGTACAGTGATGAGATCTCAGCTCACTGCAACCTCCGCCTCCCCGGTTCAAGCAATTCTCCTGCCTCAGCCTCCCAAATAGCTGGGACTACAGATGCCTATTACCACACCTGACTAATTTTTGTATTTTTAATAGAAACAGGGTTTCACCATGTTGGCCAGGATGGTCTTGAACTCCTGACCTCAAGTGTTCTGCCTGCCTCAACCTCCCAAAGTGCTGGGATTATAGGTGTGCGCCACTGCACCTGGCCTTCTCACCTCTGATTTCATCCTTTTCTTATCCCACATTGCTCTCAACCCTGAATTCTTCAATTATTTTCTATTTCATCATATAGTACTGAAGGTATCTTTACACAACAAGACAGTACAAATAAAATATGCAAAGCAAAGGATGAATCAGAGGCTGACTCTGTCTTAATGCCCTCCAGGAGCCAGCCCTCTGGTGGGGAAAGAGACACACATAAGGCAAGCCACTCTAAGGGCATGTTCGAGAGGAGCACGAACAATGTACGGGCCAGCGTGGAGCAGGAAGCATGACACGGGCTCAGAAGCTCCATCTGCAATAAGAAACACCCCTCGGCCGGGCACTGTAATCCCAGCCTGTAATCCCAGCACTTTGGGAGGCCGAGGCGGACGAATCACAAGGTCAGGAGATCGAGACCATCCCCACCAACATGGTCAAACCCGGTCTCTACTAAAAATACAAAATTAGCTGGGCATGGTGGCGCACGCCTCTAGTCCCAGTTACTTGGGTGGCTGAGGCAGGAGAATTGCTTGAACCCAGGAGGCAGAGGTTGCGGTGAGCTGAGACTGCGTCATTGCACTCCAGCCTGGGTAACAAGAGCGAAACTCTAATTAAAAAAAAAAAAAGCCGGGCATGGTAGCTCACGCCTGTAATCCCAGCACTTTGGGAGGCCGAGGCGGGTGGATCACGAGGTCAAGAGACCGAGACCATCCTGGTCAACATGGTGAAACCCC
>NW_016107610.1:2386694-2391392 GCF_001604975.1 Cebus imitator
AAAAAAAAAAAAAAAAAAAAAAAAAGTCTGCTAAATGAACGTGAAAGCTTTTGGTAGGTAGGGAAGTGACCAGACACTCCAGGCAGAGTAATCAGCATAAGCACAGAATGTCTGTCCTATAAACTAATGTCCAGGGTGCAAGAATGTGATGTCTGGTGAAAGTGAGGCTAGAAAAATCCTTAGAGCCTAGAATGGCACGTGGAAGACAACGTCTCCAACATTTTTTAGTAAGCCCTGCACATTCTAGTTTTGATAATGCTTCTTGGTTACACAGCATTCCTTCTATATCCAGACCCACCACAGTTGTGTGTGAAGGGTCATATTTGCTATTTTACTTCTGAAAGCCTGCCTGGTATTACTGACTGTTCTAGCAAGAGACAGTAGTGGTGAAGATATATCTGGCCACAAAACAGCCTGAATAGGCCATCCTGACTGAAAGAGCTGCTTGATGAAGGTAGACATCCATTTACCTAGCTAGGAACAGCTGGGTCATCTCTCAAGCTTAACAGTGGCAAATGTCATAGGAAGAGCCCATGCCCTCAGATTCTGAAATCAGCCTCCATGCCACATTCTGAGAGGTTAGCTGGACTTGGCAAAAGCTTATGCAAATACCAAGAAATGAACTCAGGATAACAAAGACTTACTTTCTTCCAAGCCCTGGCTCTCTAAGAAGGAAGCCTGTGACTCCTTAAGAAAAATGACAAATGCCAATACTTCTCCCATCAAGAAAGAAGACACAAGAAGAGCCTAAGGATGCACACAAAAAAGAAGAAAGGAAGGATTGACATTTAAAAATCTGGGAAGGTTACATGCTGTTTAAATGGAACCGTGGAGAAAGTTTTCAGATTCTATTTGGCAAGACCAAGAAAATGTACTTACTAAATAACAGGAAAGTACAGATCACTTTAATGATTCATATGCTCTGCCTCTAAATAACAGCTCAACAACAATGCTAACTGAAGCTACTGCCTCTGGCTCCAGTGCGTGATTATATTGAACATTTAATACATGCTGTTTCAGACTACCGGGGAAAGACAGTACAGTGTCTATGAGATGGGGCTCCTGTCCCGGAGGGGCTTACAATATGCCAGAACTGTGAAGCCATATCCACAAACTTAAACAGTATGAGGCTGCAAATGCTCAGTGGCAGCAGAACTTGTGAACGTGGTAAGATTCAGATAAACAGAAATAAACTGAGATAATGCAAGTGGAAACACTCAGCAAAGGAGGAAAAATAATACTTTGACACAGCTGGTTGTGAATGAGGAAAGTTTTTTTTTTTTGAAATGGAGTCTCACTCTGTCACTTAGGCTGAAGTGCGGTGGCATAATCTCAGCTCACTGCCACCTCTGCCTTCTGCGTTCAAGCAGTTCTCCTGCCTCTGCCTCGCGAGTAGCTGGGATTACAGGCACACGCCATCACAGCTGCCTAATTTTTGTATTGTTAGTAGAGTTTCACCATGTGGGCCAGGCTGGTCTCAAACTCCTGACCTCATGTGATCTGCCTGCCTCGGCCTCTCAAAGTGCTGGGATTACAGGTGCGAGCCACCGTGCCTGGTCTGAGTAAAGAAAGTATTAGTGTCTTCCTCCCAATAAGGGTATACAGAGGCGGGATCAGACAGATGAAGACCTAAACACACGGATGTCTGCACTCATAAGGATACTTACCATTAGTGGAATTCAAAGTCTGAATTCAATTCAAAAGGTAGGATGAACACAAAATTTATGGTCCAAACAAGAAGCATTTCTGTTCTTCTGTGTAAGAGAAAATAAAGAAGAAGAAGAAAAAAAAGAAGCATGTCTGAAAGTAAAAGGCAGGCTACAACTAATTATTAATAACAGATGGTAATTATCCAAAATAATTGGACTGGCACACTGCAGGGGGACCAGTACACAAACAATGGGGAGCCACTGAGTAAGTATTTCTGGATTCAGGTGATGGCAATGAGAATGGAATAACAGCGTAAATGGAGGACTTAGAACGTGACTAGTTATGGTGGGGAAATGGCAAATCTTGATGAATATTCTTCAAAGAAAACATGAAAGTTGGAGGGGAAGTTTTCAGGAACTTGAGTTTAAAGATGGGACAATCAAGTGGAAGTGTCCAGAGGAAACAGAGACATGGAGCCAGAGCTGAGGACAGGCATTGCAAATAATATAGAGATTTATTCCCCGGAGTTATAAAAACAGCCAAGTAACAGCCAAAGAGGTAACCCATTATCAATTTCTCATTTAAAGTTCGAACAGTTTTCATATTCTTCTTCAATTCCCTTCACTCACAATGGCTGAGCCTTCCCAGTTCTCCACGTGCCCTGCAAATCCCCAAGAGCTTCTCACTCCATTCAATTAGCAAATGAAACCTCTCTGGCATTTCTTACATTTTCAAAGAGCTTTTAGGATATATTTGCTAATAAAATCTCGCATTTTAAGTCTTAAGTTTAGCACTAAACTAGACAAGATAAAAATTTGGGGTTATAATACCCCTCCCCACAAGCAATCTTTTCAATTTTTGGCTAATGGAGTGATTAAAATATTAAATGGTTTGATTATCTTTTCAGAGAAATGTAGTTGTTGCTTACAGTAGAGCATCCAGCTCTAGTTGGTACAAAAACCAGTGTACTGATTAGGCTGAGCAGTGAACCGCATCTTCCACAGATGACGAAGGGGGAATATGGAATAAACAGCAATTTTCTACCATTCCACACAGGGAATGTTCAGCCTCTGGCTCATGAGGAAATATAAGTACTCTATAAGCCTTTCAGACAGGTTCAAAAAAGCATTTGTTAGCACTGATTTGCCAAGTTTCATACTCTGTGAGAATATTAGGAGCCCATATCCAAAGCTGGAAGGCTAAAGCCTGGTTAATGGGTTTAGGAAAGCACTATTCTCCACAGGGGAGGGTTTCAGAAGAGTAATTGTCCCTGTTCTCGTGCCATTAGCACTACAGCACAGACTGGCTTCCACTGCAGCCGAACAAATAATAGAAACCGTTCAAGTAGCCCAGCACAGAAAACTCACTTACTTTACGACTTCACATGACTACAACGAGAGAACAGATAGAATTGAGTATTTTGTGCTCAAAACATATTGGTTTACTCTGCGCTCCATTTTCCCTCACTGCCTTCATATTAAAAGAAAACATACAATTGGGCTGTGCATTCACTACTTTAAACTTCCTGCTTTAAGTCTGCATAGAGAAACGCAAAGTCAGGCACTTGAGAGAACAGGTTCAGACAAATGAGTGTAAAGACAACAAGCAGAATGCTTGTTCCCCAGCCCCTTCCTCTACCTCTAGATGCTCACATACTTCCTTGGTGTAGAAAGTGCTGAGAATGTCTCAAGTGTAGAAAGGGTTATGACTTTTTATAACCAAGTGAGATTTTCTGAACCTCTCAGCAACACTAGCTGGGTTTATACACACCTGAGTCACGTGAAGAATCTATTTTATGACTAACAGATTTCCTATGAGTGTCAATGGCTACACACACACACACACACACACACACACGCACAACGGACAAACAAACAAACTGGTTGTTAGTATCAGAGCAAGCTTCTTAGCTGAAGGACTGTTCACATGAAGCCTTTATATCCCCAGGGAGTACTAAGAACCAGCGAAGGAAGGCAAATTCCAGAAGCTTACCCAACAAATACAATTCAGGGATAAGGGGTTCAATGTGCAAAGTCTTTTATTTAAAATTTTAAAAGTTAAGACTTATGACCACCTCAGTATATGCCATTCCTATTAGAAGGAGGTATGACGGTTTCAAACTCGTGCAGAGCTGCATTGTCATGTACAAGTCTCTGTAGGCACTTTAGAAGTGAAGCTTGGCTTCAAAATACAAACACTGGGGGCTTTGGCTCAACCTTTTAATATAAAAAATTCACTGATGTACAAAAATGTGAAAGTGTGACAATGACAGCTATGAAATCCTGTGATTGAAAAGTCCCCTCAAGTGCACTCTGTGGTGCACATGTGCCCACCCAAACAAACTCTGGCGTGGAAACATAAACTAATGCAAACCAGTGCTACCCAGAAGCACCATGTGTGTTCTCCATTCCACCAATCACAGACCAGTATCTACTCCAAACATCCAGTAACGAAAAGTATGGCATCTTCCCAGGAACAGCAAGGCAGACTTCTTACTCACGGTGGACAAGCACAAATAAACCCAGCAAAAAGAGCACTGCATACTAGAAAATAAACACAGAACCACAAGTCAGAGAAGCACTGAAAAGTTCAGGGGTTCTTAGAGTTAATTAATAAGCTGGTCTTTGTGACTATATTGCTAAACTATCCAATTATTCTTTCATCTTTTAACTGTAATCCATTTAAAAGTTTCCAAAACTAAGCAAAAGATCACATTTCTTTAAATAATTTTTCCCATTATTATTATTATTTTTTGAGACAGAATCTCACTTTGTCACCCAGGCTGGAGTGCAGTGATGCGATGTTGGCTCACTGCAACCTCCACCTCCAAGATTCAAGCAATTCTCGTGCCTCAGCCCTGCCAGTGGCTGGGACTACAGGCGTGCACCACCACACTTGGCTAATTTTTTGTATTTTTAGTAGAGACAGGATTTTGCCATATTGGTAACCAGGCTGGTCTTGAAGTTCTGACCTCAGGTGATCCACCTGCCTCAGCCTCCCAAAGTGCTGGGATTACAGGCATGAGCCACTGTGCCTGGCCTAATAATG
>NW_016107610.1:2391412-2397614 GCF_001604975.1 Cebus imitator
AGAGACGGGATTTCGCTATGTTGCCCAGGCTGGTCTTGAACTCCTGAGCTCAAGTGATCCACCCACTTAAGCCTCCCAGAGTGCTGAGATTACAGGTGTGAGCCACCACGCCTAGCCCAAAAGATCACATTTTTAATAAAACATACAATACAGGCTCTTACCTTAAATTTAGGATAGTCATTCATGAGGATCGTCACAATTCCAATATAAGGAACAAATCTAAAACAAACAAAAAACTGATTATCACAGAATTTCCTATGTAAAGCAGCTGTTGCCATTCACTGAATATTATCAGTCTTTTCTACAGAATACTAATTTTCAGTTCACAAAGTCCATTTCTATATATTGCCCTATTTGATCCTTTCAAAAGCCCAAGTGATAGGAAAGTTAGGAATATCACCATTTTAGAGATGAGGAAACATGATCATGCCCAAGGCACATGGCTTCTGTGTGGCAGGACCAGCACCAGATAGCTCCAAGGTCTTAGGTCTCCAGTTAGTGACTCTAACGCTACATGTTGATACAGTGCTAGGGGTTAGGTTTATCATCATAATCTTCAGGAAGCTGCCAATCTAGTTGGGGAGACAAAGCAAGCACAGCCAGAGTATTACAAAGTACTTCATGTTAAGTGGCCAAAAAGTGAGTGTAGGAGCTCTATTACAGTACTTAGGATTTCACCACCTTCTCATTTTTTAACCACCTGTAATCTGGGTTTGGCCCTATTAATCTTGAAACTCTTCTAGAACAGTTTAATCACCATATGTAGCAAACCATTCTCAGCTCCCATCTTTCTTTCCATCTCTGCAGCATTTGACTTTGATGACCACAAATATGCTCTGGAAATTCCTCCTTGGGTTTTTTTGTTTGTTTGTTTTTGTTTTTTTTTTGAGATGGAGTCTTGCTCTGTCGCCCAGGCTGGAGTGCAGTGACGTGATCTCAGCTCATTGCAACCTCTGCCTCCTGGATTCAAGTGAATCTCCTGCCTCAGCTTCCCGAGTAGCTGGGACTACAGGCACGCGCCACCACGCCTAACTAATTTTTTGTATTTTTAGTAGAGATGGGGTTTCACTGTATTAGCCAGGATGGTCTTGATCTCCTGACCTCGTGATCACCTGCCTCAGCCTCCCAAAGTTCTGGGATTACAGGCGCGAACCACTGCGCCCGGCCTCCTTCTTGGTTTCTTAACGGACCACAAATTTGTTTCTTCAACTACCCCTTTGGCTGCTATACCTTCTTTTCACTAGCTCTAATTCCTTTTGCCCCTAAAGTTTGTCCCCTCAAACTAAGCAAAACCACCCGTTAAATAATCTTACAGCACCTGATATATTTTCTTTGCGGTCTTTATAAAATTATCATACTTTTATTTAAATAATTAGTTGTACAACAGATTCTATACATGTCTGTCTCCCCTACTAAACTAGAAGCTCTGTAAGCGCAACAATGATGGCTAGCTTGTTCCCCCTGTATCCTCAATGCCAGCATAGTGCCCTACACATAGGAGATATCCAGTACATCCTGCCTGATTGAATGTCTGAATGTCTGAGGCTCTTCTTTTTGCTCCCTCTTGGGGAACTCCTGTTTTCTCCTAGGCCTTAAATTCCCACCATGCAAGACTACTTTGACATCATAAGAATTCAGGGCAGACAGAGAAAATTAGCAGGGTACCGCTGATGTGGAAGAGGTGGTTGGCAAATGTAAAACTCTCTTCTTTATCTTCCTCTTCCATCACTGGACTCCAGAATGGACTGGCAATATTGTACTAAGCTAGAGTCTGTCATAGGGACACTAAGCTGAAGGGGAGGCTGACCTTTGCACGCTTTAAAACTGCCCAGATACTTTTATTCAGGACACCTACAATCTTTGCACCATGCCAAAGACAGCACAAACAGAAATTATCTCCCACAAATATCTACACCATCAGAGCCTTAGGCAAACTTGAACACACACTTTGTTTTTGACACATTTCACTTCCTTTTAAGAGCTCCCTTCACTTCCTCTGTCTCTTGTCCTCACCCCTCCCTGCTCCTCTCCCTTCTGGCAGGATTACTGAGACCTGTTTCTCTTGCCCCATCCCCAAACTCCCATTCCATATACTGGTGTTTCTTAAAGCCTAGACCTCCTCTGTCATAACCACTTGATGACTTGTTAAAAATGCAGATTCTTATATCTTTCCCAGATCGACGAAGTCAGGGAATTTCTGAAAGGTGGGGCCCAAATGATGCTCCTGCATATCAAAATCCAAGAAGCACAATTTTAGTGTCAGATGCACATATAAGTGTGTGATGGCAAATAAAATCCCTCCTCGGGGTTCATGCTTTAGTATCAACCCCTGGGATCTCCAAGAGCTGAAAAGTAACAGTTGTTTAAAGAATGGCGTGGCTAAGCTCTAAGAGGATGGATAGAGATTTTCTATATTTTTATTATATATATAATTTTTCCTTTTTAATGCAATAACTGCTATTTCTTTTGTCTCAATTTTAACACTCCTATAAAAGCAACAGCTTTCAGTGAAAGTAAATCACCTAATTTAAGAACATAATGGCAAATGACTCACAGTAAAGTGCAGATTAAGAGCTTTAAAAGCATCTGTGATTTCTACTGAAACATTTAGCTGCTAATTCTGATTGGATGATCAATAGGCAGCCATTCTCATACACACACAGAGACTGTTACCTCCATGCAATGATATCTATGCCTGAAGAACCACAATCCTTGGCTCCCAGCAACCCCATAGGCTGCTTGTGAATAATTCATGAATTTTTTTTTTTTTTTGAGACATGGTCTCACTCTGGCACCCAGGCTGGAATGCAGTGGTGCGATCATAGCTCACTATAGCCTTGAACTCCTGGGCTCAAGCAATATTCCCACCTGAAGTTCCCAAGTAGTTGGGACTACAAGTGCACATCACCATGCCTGGCTAATTAAAAAAAATTTTTTTTGTAAAGACAGCATCTCACTACATTGCTCAGGCTGGTCCCAACTCCTGGACTCAAGCTGTTCTCCCACGTTGGCCTCTTAAAGTGTTGAGATTACAGGCGTGATCCACCGCACACAACCCAAAACTTTTTAAGGTTGGCTTTGCTTTGCCCACTATAAGTGAAATGAAAACAACTTGGTCTTTAGAAGTATCACAGGCAAGACCTAAGGATGCCAGAATACGATGAGGCTGTCCAAAGTCAAACGAAAGATTTAATTGTCTGCAGTACTGTTACCCTCCATGGACAGAAATAAGCAGAGTTGATAATCAAGTGCATAATGTTGCTATCATCATATTAAATTCAAACCATTTGCACTTTTGCCTATTTTGCTCAGATAAACTCATGTGCTAAAGCAGAGTCGCTAAAAAGCAGGAGGTTTAAAATAAGTGAAATGAATGCCATCCACAAAGCCAACTCCAACACCAGCCTGTGCCAAGTTAATATCTAGAAGGTAAAATACATTTCATATGGTTAAATACATTTCCCTGGGAATTCTTAGGATCAAAGGCACTGCTGGGGAAGTGGCCTCAGAAGAAAGCACTATCTCCTGATGCTCATAGAGACCATTCGGCAAGAGGCCAAACAAACAGTAAAGAAAAGATGCCACAACAATTAAGAAGGGACCCCAGCACGATTTTGTCAAATGTCAAAAGGGGTCTATACTGGGAAGTCTGGAATCCAGCAACCAACTAAATGAAAGAGTAAGGATATGTAATGACCAGAAAATAATCATCTTGTTTCTAGAATGACTTGTTTCAAGTTAAGTAAAAAGTACATTCAAGAAGTCTTAGCCATCAAACTGATTTCAGTCAATAGAGAGCTCGGTTACTCTATTCCTTCCTTGTATATTTTTGTTCTTCTTTCCACAGTCAACATTTCTGTTCCCCAATCCTCTGCCAGTCTTTCTTTTTCTCCTGTTGCTTTCTATTCCTTCTTGACTAATGGGTGCACTTGAGTTTTTCAACTTCCTGAATTTAGAAAGAAATCACTTCTTGAATACTTAATTGGTTCAATATTAGTTTCATTTTCTAAAATTGTTTTTATTACACGCTACAACATGAATAAGCCTTAAACACATTATGCTAGGTGAAAGAAGCCAGACACACTTCTGCTTATATGAAAAGTCCAGAACAGGCAAATCCACAAAGACAGAAAGCAGATTAGTGCTGTCAGGGGCTACAGGAAGTAGGGGATGGGGAGTGACTATTAATGAGTACAGAGTTTTATTTTTGGGGTAATAGAAATGTTCTGGAATTAGATAATGGTGATGATTGCACAATCTTGTGAATATACTGAAACCCACTGAATTGTACTAAGATGGTGAATTTTATATTCTAATATATGTAAATTATATATCAATAAAAAAATTTTAAATTATTTTAAAATAGAGCCTTAGGCCTCAATGTAAAATTATTTTAGTGTGCAGCTGTTGAAAAAAAGGAGACCAGCCTGACTAACATGGTGAAACTCTGTCTCTACCAAAAATACAAAAAAATTAGCCGGGCATGGTGGCACATGCATGGTGTAATCCCAGCTAATTGGGAGGCTGAGGCAGGAGGATTGCTTGAACCTGGGAGGCGGAGATTGCAGTGAGCTGAGATCGCACCACTGTACTCCAGCCTGGGCTACGAGAGTAGTGAAACCCTGTCTCAAAAAAAAAAAAAATTTTTTTTTAAAGGCATAAAGGAGGCCAGGCACAGTGGGCCAGGCACAGTGGCTCACACTTGTAATCCCAGGACTTTGGGAGGCCAAGTTGGGAGGACTGCTTGAGCCCAGGAGTTCAAGAGCAGCCTGGGCAACATAGGGAAACCCCCGTCCCTACCAAAAAATTTTAAAAAATGCATGAAGGTGCTGGGCTGGGTGGTTCACACCTATAATCTCAGCACTTTGGGGGCCAAGGCAGGAGGATCACTTTAGCCCAGAAGTTCGAGACCAGCCTGGGCAACACAGGGAAAACCTATCTCTACAAAAATTTTAAAAATTAGCCAGATGTGATGGCATGCATCTGTGGTCCTAGCTACTCAGAAGGCTGAGGTGGGAGAAATGCTTGGGCCTGTGAGGTGGAGGTTGCAGTGAGCCATGATTGTGCCACTGCACTCCAGCCTGGGTGACAGAGCGAGACTCTGTCTCAAGGAAAAAAAAAGCATAAAGACATTGGTACTACAGTAACAGACTTGCCTGTGGAAAAGTGTATTCTCAAAGTTTGAGTACAGCCTGACTTTGAAATACCAGCTTGGTGTCTTATGAACACAGTTTCCACAAAAGAAAGTGATATATTCCATTATGTGTCAAGCTCAGTAGAGGTACAATCAATGGAAAGCAAATTTATATAGTTATGATTCTGTGCTCCTGCTGTTCATGTCTCAGTTGTTTTTTTTATACGGAAACTTTCTTAACACAGAGTATTAGACTATTACATTTTTAATTAAAAGCCCAAAATGGTCTATATTTTCAATGTTGAGATTTTAAAAACAGCATTAAAAGGCTGGGCGTGGTGGCTCATGCCTGTAATCCCAGCACTTTGGGAGGCCGAGGCGGGTGGATCACGAGGTCAGGAGTTTGAGACCCGCCTGACCAACATGGTGAAACCCTGTCTCTATTAAAGATACGAAAATTGGCTGGGTGTGGTGTGCGTGCCTGTAATCCCAGCTACTCGGGAGGCTGAGGCAGGAGAATTGCTTGAACCAGTGAGCCAAGATCGTGCCACTGCACTCCAGCCTGGGCAGCAGAGACTCCGTCTCAAAAAAAAAAAAAAAGCATTAAATGGTGTGGACTTTTTCAGAAATTTTCCAGGAGACAAGTTATTTTAGTGAAAGTACAGCTCCCCTAATCTTTCATAGATAATGAAAGGGCCAGATCAAAGGGCCAGAGTGAGTAGACAGAGCTGCAATAAACACTTAAAAATCAATACCCAGGCTGGGTGCAGTGGCTCACACCTGTAATCCCAGCACTTTAAGAGGCTGAAGTAGGCGGGTCACTTGAAGCCACGGGTTCTAAACCAGCCTGGCCAACATGGCAAAACCCTGTTTCTATTAAAAATATAAAAACTAGCCAGGAGCAGTGACATGCACCTCTGATTCCAGCTCACTCAGGTGGCTGAAACATGAGAATCATTTGAACCTGGGAGGTGGAGGCTGCAATGAGACAAGATTGCTCTACTGCATTCCAGCCTGGGCAACAGAGCAAGATCCTCCAGCCTGAGCAAAAGAGTAAGATCCTGTCTC
>NW_016107610.1:2398306-2399689 GCF_001604975.1 Cebus imitator
TCTCAAAAAAAAAAAAAAAAAAAAAACAAAAAAAAAAAAAGAAAAAAAAAAAAAAAAAAAAAAAAAAAAAAAAAAAAAAAAAAAAAAAGTACATATTAATATTTTATTTCTACACATAAAGGCTAATAGAACGTAAACCAAAAAGCTAATAGTAAATATTTGTGGAGAGCAAGAAAAAGGAGACAAGTTACTTGCTTTTTGATTATTGGTATTTCCTTATGTTTCTACATGAATCTGTACATTTATAATTTGAGGAAAAACAAAAAGACTCAAAGAGATTGGTAAGTTTAAATAACCACATTAGCAGCATCTTGGGAACTGAGGAAGATGGGACTATTATTTCTCAGAAGAACTGATGACCTAATTTAGATTATAAAAGTATTTTCAGTTCCATCACAGGAAAAGTTCCCTTAAAGTGGGGACATATAAGAAAAAAAAAAAAAAACAGCTCTGCAGCAGACAAAGCACAATGATACTGCTTCTGATCTGATCTTTCTGGCCCCAAAGTGAGCACGTCCTGTGCTGTAACTGAGGCCGCTTTCACTTAGTAACTCATACTTCCTTCTCTATGGGAACTGAGTTTCTCAGGCCTGCTCACTGGTATAATAACTCTATAACCACAGTCTGTTCTAGGTCAAAAGGAGCAGACGTTCTGACATTGGCAGGAGTGCCATGTAGCATCTAAATAGTGAGAATTAGCAACTATCCATTTCAGAAATGTTATGCTAGTAATTTTTCTATGATGGTTAAGGTGAACTATGCAGCCAGCCACTTATGATCATCAGTATAATCTTAGATACACAACCTAACTCATTTGTTTCCTCATCTGTAGAATGGGAATATTAGGGTTGTTCTGAGGTTAAAATGTGGTAATACTTGTAAAGTACTTAGAATGAGTCTCTGGTACACAATAAGCCCTAATAAATGTAAGTTATTGTTAATACTATTAATAACATTAAGGGAGCAACAGTGCCATACTTCCTTAATACCAACAACTTACAATTCCTGTTCTCCACTGATCTGTTCTCCTGATAAAATCTGAAACAAACAGGCTTAATATAACTTTTTAATTTCATTTTACCTCATCAAGTTCAAGACTAGAAATATTATGGATTAAATTAACATTATAAAACTAATTTAGATGAACACTTTAAGTTGTTGACTCAGTAATTCTTAAGAAATGTAAGTTTCTGGTGAAATCCCGTCTCTACTAAAAAATACAAAAATTAGCCGGGCATGGTGGCAGGCACCTGTAAACCCACTACTTGAAAGGCTGAGGTAAGAGAATCGCTTGAACTTGGGAGACGGACGTTGCAGTGAGCAGAGATCGTGCCATTGCACTCCAGCCTCCTGGGTGACAGAGCAAGACTCTGTCTCAAAAAA
>NW_016107610.1:2399779-2403208 GCF_001604975.1 Cebus imitator
AGAAATGTAAGTTTAATAAAGCAGGACTGATACAGGGCTGATAGTGCTCTGGACCCCCAGAGCCTAGCATAGTATAGACATCAGAGCACATGGAAGGTGCCCAATATTTCTTGAGTGAACCAAATAAGTGAACACTTTTTTTTTTTTGGGGGGGCTGGAGGCAATGGTGCAATCTCGGCTCATTGCAACCTCCGCCTCCTCAGTTCAAGCAATTCTCCTGCCTCAGCTTCCTGAGTAGCTGGGACTACAAGCAAGCGCCACCACACCCGGCTAATTCTTTGTATTTTTAGTAGAGATGGGGTTTCACCATGTTAGCCAGGATGGTCTCGAAATCCTGACCTCATGATCCGCCTGCCTCAGCCTCCCAAAGTGATGGGATTACAGGCATGAACCACCGTGCCCATCCAAGTGAACACATTTTTTTAAATTGTCACATCCAATTCACCATCTCATCACTAGTATTCTATTCTTTTATTGCACCCCAGTTCCTCACCTCTGGAGTAGTATACCTGAAGTTTTAGATACTTTTTAAGAAGCACAATTTTCAAAGGACACAAGAGTCATTTGGTGGAACCAGAACCAAATCTCTACATTCAACTGTATATGATCAAACAATATGATTGAGAGGGCCACGCTTGAAGTGATATAAAAAGTTTGAGATGCTCCCCGCTATACTCACCCCCTGGCTCTCCCCACGACATCTTTCTTCTCTAGCCAATGTTGTCCTTGTTTATAGAGGCCTCGGTCATCAACCGCATTATTATCGCCTTTGGTCAAAAACTTGATATGCCCATTTTGCCTTAAAAGAATAAACGACACCCAAGTCATCAAATACTTTCATTGCATTTAAAGCACAAAATCTGTTCTTATTAACCAAAAATGTTTGTGGCACTGACGTATCTTAAAACCATTCTAGTGTCAAAATAATTATTTATGGAGCTACGAGAATGTTAATAGCTGTGTTGTTTATAAACAACTAAAAATGAACTAAAAATCCAATATTAAGAAGTTCAAATATTATGTAAGCATTAAAATAATGGTATAGAAGAATATTTAATGAGAAGATTGTACAAATTTTATTAAAGGAAGAAAAGAATACAAAATAGCATGTACAGTACAATCTCATTTTTATATTAAAATATACACATACTACCAATTTTCTAGAAATACAAAGAGTAAAGGAATACAATAAACTATCTCACAGGATATAATTGGCAAGATACAGACTATGGGAAACTACAGAATAACCAAGTTTCTCCAACCAGTGACTTGCAAGAAACAAAAGTTAGGGAAATAATTTACAGATTAAACAAGAGACTATAAAGCCACATCAACCAATTGCAGCTGAGGACTTTATCTGGGTCCAGTTTCAAACAAATTGTTTAAGAAAGCTATAACACAACTGGGGATTTGAACAAATGTCAAAAACTTGATGATACTAAAGAATTGTTTGGCTGGGTGCAATGGCTCATTCCTGTAATCCTAGCACTTCGGGAGGTCAAGGTGGGTGGATCACTTGAGCTTAGGAGCTCAAGACCAGCCTGGTCAACATGGCAACATGAAAAAACATAGAACAAAACAAAAAACACACAAAAAATTAGCCGGGTGTGATGATATGAGCCTGTGGTCCCAGCTGAGGTGAGAAGATCACCTGAGCCCAGGGAGATTGAGGCTGCAGTGATCTGTGATCGCGTCACTGCACTCTAGCCTTGGCGACAGAGTGAGACACTGTCTTGAATAACAAATAATAACACAGGAGAGGTGTGAGTAGAGATGGAGCAGAATTGGCTACGTATTAATCATCAGTGGGACGGGGTGACAGGTACACGGGGGTTCCTTATATTATTCTGTGCAAGTCACAAACAAACCAAATTCAGAAAATAAAAGGGAAAAAAAAAAGGTATTAGACAATACCTAAAATAATATAGACCAATGGATAAACAGACCAATGGATAAACAGTGGCTGTCCATAGCTTTCTTTAGATTATCTTTATCTTCTCATTTTTTTCTCCAACAAACATGTATTACTTTTATATTAGGAAAAAATCTTAGCTTTAAAAAAAGAAATACCTCAGTTCTTCAGACATGCCAGGGTTTACAAGAACAGCATTTGCTTGATCAGGAAATTATTAGTTTAATTCTACTAAAGAACCATGAGGTTTGTAGTAATTTTAAACTTCAACTGAAAGCAATGTATATTTTACAGTTGATAAAGACTAGTTGAAAATTAATTCTTGTGCATTCGGATTGACCACTGTAGTAGAAAGAAGAAAATTAGCTTCAGATTTCTAAAGGCTAATATCCACTTAGATTCTAAGTCAGAAACTGGCTCATTAGTGCTAAATCTGCAGAGGAAACTAAATTGGGAGGTGTTGCAAACACCAAAGACGGTTCAGGGCAAACAGTCACATTAAAAATAAGATTCCAGTTAGAAAAAAAATGCAAATATATACAGAGAAAAATAATCTGTAGTTGACAATTCGGTAAGTGAAAAGGAAAAATCCTGAAGGGTAGCAGAGGACAGGTGCTAGGAGGGGCTCACTGAAAGAGTGAAAGTCAGGAGCAGCAGGAAGGAAAAGTGAATTCAACCCAGAAAACAGTATCAGCTCCACACATGCAGAAAAGGCAAATCAGATATAAGGAGAGAAAACCTAGGAAATGGGGAACTCCCCAGGGAAGACGTCTCTGGGCTATTCTCAAAGACTTGATTTGCCCGCAAAACAAACAAACATACTAACACACCCAATTTCCCCTTCTGGTAATCAGGAGACACTACTATAGTTTTTTTGAAAAAGCATAGATATCCTTCATCTACTTAATGGTAGAACAAATATTCTCTGGTGGCAACCAGTTCTTTTAGACCTACTTTTTAATTTTTTTGAGACCAAGTTTTCCTCTTGTTATCCAGGCTAGAGAGCAATGGCGTGATCTCAGCTCACTGCAACCTCCATCTCCTGGATTCAAGTGATTCTCCTGTCTCAGCCTCCAGGGCAGCTGGGATTAAAGGCGTGCACCAACATGCCCGGCCTAATTTTTGTATTATTGGTAGAGATGGGTTTTCACTGTGTTGTTCAGGCTGGTATGGAATTCCTGACCTCAGGTGATCCACATGCCTTGGCCTCCCAAAGTGCTGGGTTTTTGGGCATGAGCCACCCCCACTTGCCCTTATTAGACCTATTAAGAAAAAATAAAACCCCAGCTGGGCATGGTGGCTTACACCTGTAATCTCAGCACTTTGGGAGGCCGAGGCGGGTGGATCACAAGGTCAGGAGTTCGAGATCAGCCTGGCCAACATGGTGAAACCCTTTCTCTACTAAAAATATCGAAATTAGCTGGGTATGGTGGCACACGCCTATAATCCTAGCTACTTGGGAGGCTGAGGCAGGAGAATCGCTTGAACCCAGGAGGCAGAGGTTGCAGTGAGCCGAG
>NW_016107610.1:2403301-2407818 GCF_001604975.1 Cebus imitator
AAAAAAAAAAAAAAAAAAGACCCCAAAAGCTAAATGGGTACAGAATAATGTATCCATCTGTATGGGAAAAGCAAAGCTAAGGATTAAGTCATCCAATGGTAAAATTTCTCTTTCCAAATACTTAATCACATGCCAGAGTATATCATCAAATTATAATACCTCCTGATATGGTTTGGCTGTGTCCCTATCCAAATCTCATCATGAACTGTAGCTCCTGTAATTCCCATGTGTCATGGGAGGGACCCAGTGGGAGGCAGCTGAGTCACGGGGACAGGTCTTTCCCAAGCTGTTCTCATGATAGTAAGTAAGTCTCATTAGATCTGATGGCTTTATAAATGGGAGTTCCCCTGCACATGCTCTCTTGTCTGCCGACATGTAAGACATGACTTTGCTTCTTTGCCTTCTGATTGTGAGGCCTCCCCAGCCATGTGGAACTGTGAGTCCATTAAGCCTCTTTCCTTTATAAATTATCCAGTCTTGGGTATGTCTTTATTAGCAGCATGAGAATAGACTAATACACATCCTATAGGATGAACTTGCTAAATACATACATTTTGAATATTATTTGGCCCCATATTTAAGAATAATGTTAATGCTATTAAACCAAATGGGGCTGGGTGAGGTGGCTCACGCCTGTAATCCCAGCACTTTGGGAGGCAGAGGTGGGTGAATCATTTGAGGTCAGGAGTTCAAGACCAGCCTGGCCAACATGGTGAAACCCTGCCTCTACTAAAAATACAAAAATTAGCCGGGCATGGTGGTGGGTGCCTGTAATCCCAGCTACTCAGGAGGCTGAGGCAGGAGAATTGCTTGAACCTGGGAGGCGGAGGTTGCAGTGAGCCAAAATTGTACCACTGCACTCTAGCCTGGGTGACAGAGCGAGACTCTGTCTCAGAAAAAAAAAAAAAAAAAGCCTAAATGGTAATTCCAGATTACAAGTACCCATATACCTTAAAATGTCAGAATTCTGTATAAAATTATTTTTAAAATTTAAGGAATTTCCAATTAATATATTATCTATGAATCTACCCAGAAATAGTTTTATTTTATTTTCATTTTTATTTTTCCTGATTGCTCTTACAATACAGAAACAGTTTTAAACTGAAGTCTATAACTCATTCAATTTCTTTCTCTTTCTTTTTTGTTTTTGAGATAGGGTCTCACTCTGTTGCCCAGGATAGAGTAAAGTAGCATGATCTTGGCTCACTGCAGCCTCTACCTCCTGAGCTCAAGTGATCCTCCTACCTCAGCCTCCTGAGTAGCTGGGACTACACTGTGCCCAACTATTTTTTTTTTTTTTTTTTTTTGTAGAGACAGGGTTTCACCACCTGGTCTAGATGCCCAGGCTGGTCTAGAACTCCTGAGCTCAAGCACTCCACCTGCCTTAACCTCCCAAAGAGCTGGGATTATGGGCCTGAGTCACCCATACCCAGCCAAACTCACTCAACTTCAAAGGATCATAAATAAAAATGACTTCTCCTCCAGTTCTTAAACAAGGTCTGGGATCAATTTGATTCTCTCTGATATATTCAGGGGAAAGTTGGTTCAGCTTTGTTCACAACAGCCATTGCTGAGAATGAAATAACACAAATCTACTTTGAGAATCAGGAAAACACTGTATGTGCTGAATAAACCTCTATAATTCCAAAGTAAATTTCTTCTTTTTTCTTTTTTGAGATGGATTCTCACTCTGTCACCCAGGCTGGAATACAGTGGTACAATCTTGGCTCACTGCAACCTCAGCCTCGCAGGTTCAAGTGATCCTCTTGCCTCAGCCTTCTGAATAGCTGGGATTACAGGTGCCCACAACCATGCCCGGCTAATTTTTATGTTTTTAGTAGAGACAGGTTTTACCATGTTGGCCCAGCTGGTCTTGAATTCCTGACCTCAGGTGATCTGCCCACCTCAGCCTCCCAAATTGCTGGGATTATAGGTGTGAGCCACTGCTCCCGACCCCAAAATAAATCTCTAAAAACTTAAAAGTTATTTCTTTCCAATCAATAATATAATATCACTTTAAATTACAGCATTTCCACATACATACTAATATAGGATTTTATTTTTTTTAAAAAGCAGTCATATCTTTATTTCACCAATGAAGAAAGAATTCTTCTAGAATGTTTACAGGTATTTCAAAAAGCAATAGTTGACATGTTCCTCTTCTTTAAGTGGAGGAAAAAAACTATTTTATAGGGTGGTAAAAATACTATTTACAGAAGGCTTCCACAAATCCAAGAACTAAAATCTGCCAGGTGCAGTGGTTTATGCCTGTGATCCCAGCAATTTAGAAGGCCAAGTTGGGCGGATCACTTGAGGCCATGGGCTCGAGACCAGCCTGGGCAACATGGTGAAACCCTGTCTCTACTGAAAATACAAAAATTAGCTGGGCATGGTGGCACATGCCTGTAATCCCAGCTACTCAGGAGGCTGAGGGAGGAGAATCGCTCAAGCCTGGGAGGTGAAGGTTGCAGTGCGTCAGGATAGCTACATTGCAAAAACAAACAAACAAACAAACAAACAAACAAAAAAAGAACCGAAATCATGCCTACTCTGCCTCCTCTTTCACTTCCCATCTATGTGTCCTCTAGGGTGCCTCCCTTTTCTTTCATTTCTTTCTTTTTCCTTTTTTGAGACAGGGTTGCACTCTGTTGCCCAGGCTGGAATGCAGTGGCACAAACATGGCTCACTGCAGCCTCAAACTCCTGGGATCACACAATCCTCCCACCTCAGCCTCCCAATTAGCTACCAAACAGGCACATACCACTATGCCCAGCTAATTTTTTTTTTTTTTTTTTGAGACTGAGTCTGGCTCTGTTGCGCAGCCTAGAGTGCAGTGGTGCAATCTCAGCTCACTGCAACCTCCACCTCCTGGGTTCAAGTGATTCTCCTGCCTCAGTCCCCCGAGTAGCTGGGATTACAGGAGCCTGCCACCACACCTGGCTAATTTTTGCAGGTTAGTAGAGACAGGGTTGCACTATGTTGGCCAGGCTGGTCTCAAACTCCTGACCTCAGGTGCTCTGCCTGCCTCAGACTCCCAAAGTGCTGGGATTACATATGTAAGCCACCATGCCCATCCTTTACTTTCTTTCTTTTTTTTTTTTTTTAAATAGAGATGGAGTCTCACCATGTTGCCCAGGCTGATCTCCAACTCCTGAGCTCAAGCCATCCCCTCACTTTGGCCTCCCAAAGTACTAGGATTGCGGGCATGAGCCACCATGCCCAACCAGAAGATTCTATTTAGGATCGCTCTTTATGTCATATTTTTTAGAATTATATACAGAGTCACTGACAGGTTGGGAAGTAAAAGGGAACCAAGAAGAACCTCTGGAAAAACTTTCAGGGAAATAAATGAACTAATACATTATTATTTACAATTTTCAAAATGTTCATCAAATTTTCAAACATTCATAAAAATGAACTGGATGAAGGGCCTAGAGGTTCCTCACTCTGTCACAATCTTTAGGCTATTTAAACTAAATACCACAAACACTTAAACAAAAGTACTTAGAAAGAAAGATGATATATTTGCACATACTTTTCATGAATCTTCAAGACTCGGTGAACTATAGGAATTTCTCTTCCTTCTATCCTAAAAACAACAATTTCTCCCACTCTTATGGGATCTTCAACTCGGTTTGTTAGAAAGAGAAGATCTCCTCTATGAAATGCAGGTTCCATGCTGCCACTGGGAGAGAAAGAAAAATACATTAGCAAAAAGAAAGTATGAGATTAAATGTACTTTCAAAATTAGATATTCAACAAAATTTTAAAATACCACTTTTGGAGTATACTCAATATCTTAATAACTATATCAACATAAATATGTATTGTTCTCAAAATATGGTTTCCTGAAACTAAAGTTACACCAAAGGATTTTTTAAAAAATTATTAACCTTCACTAACTAGTTCCAATTCAAGCATTACTATTCAAAGAAGCTTAAATCTTGAAAAGGTCAGTGTTACTAATTCCTTAACCTTTTAAAATTTCAAATGACAAACAGAATATAAAAGAGAATGAACTTTAAAAATAATGCCCTTATTCTCACTTCATCTGAAAACACTAAACATATTCAAATATGCAAATAAGAACTGGATCATCTTCCTCTGCCATTTATAAAGATAACAGCCAAAAACACTAAACATATTCAAATATGCAAATAAGAAGTGGATCATTTTCCTCTGCCATTTATAAAGATAACAGCCGAGATGACCTTATAGGTTCAACTCATTTAAAAGGAAAAACAGCTCATCAAGTCAAAGAACTGTCAGCTACAGAGATAACGCTTGTATTATCAATTTACTTATTTTAAAAAGAGAAAACCAAGGAATAAGCAGAGATTTTTGCCTAAGAATTTCAGAAGCCAGGAAAAGATTTAATTTTATGGTAATAAGTGAGACTAACTTTTACAGAGTATCTTCTTACCTCTTACTTCTTCCATCCTATGCCAAGTCCTAAAAAGGTCCTAAGATATTTGCACTAATTTATAAACCCTTTTTTTCTTTTTTTTTTTTTTTTT
>NW_016107610.1:2408790-2436097 GCF_001604975.1 Cebus imitator
GAAAGAAAGAGAGAGAGAGAAAGAAAGAAAGAAAAAAATAGCTAGGTGTACTACAGCCTGGGCAACAGAGTGAGTGAGGCACTCTCTCAAAAAATAAAAAGAGAGAGAAAAGAAATGAATAAATGAATAAAAGAAATGAGTGTTCAGCAGCAGCACATGCATCACATTCCCCTGCCTTTTTATAAAAGACAAGAAACAGGGAGCTGGGCACAGTGGCTCAAGCCTGTCATCCCAGCACATGGGAGGTTAAGGCGGGAGGATCACTTGAGATGAGGAATTCAAGATTCAGTCTTTGTAAAAAAAATAAAAAATTAGCCAGTTGTGATGGCACACTCCAGTTTAGGCGATGGAGGGAGGCCCTGGGTTAAATGTTCTTATCACAAAAAAATGAAGAGAGAAGGAGGAAACTTTCAAAAGTGATTAATATATTCATTTACTTGATTGTGGTGATGGTTTCAGAGGAATATACTTACCTCCAAATTAATCAGGTTGTATACATTAAATATAGTACAGCTTTTTGTATGTCAATCATATCTCAATAACTTAGTTAAAAAAGAGTAATCTAAGTATTATTACTTAGATTCCAGATAATGTGCATAATTCAATTTGTTTTAAACCTGCACTCCATTATCTCCAGAAAGGATTTGGGCTTACAAAATTAAGCCCAAAATATGACAGAACTATAATGTTTCTTCTTTTTTTTTTTTGAGAGGAGTTTCGCTCATCACCCAGGATGGAGTACAATGGCGCGATCTCACTGCTACCTCCACCTCCCAGGTTCAAAGGCTTCTTCTACCTCAGCCTACCAACTAGCTGGGACTACAGGCACCTGCCACCACGCCCGGCTAATTTTTGTATTTTTAGTAGAGACGGAATTTCACCATGTTGGCCAGGCTGGTCTTGAACTCCTGGCCTTAAGTTATCTGCCCGCCTTGTCCTCCCAAGGGCTGGGATTACAGGCGTGAGCCACCACGCCCAGCCTATAATGTTTCAACTAAACAGTCAAGTGGCAATTCTCCAAAAATGAGTTACTGAATTAGGTTTTAAAAATCACTGAGCGTGCTGGGCATGGTGGCTCACGCTTGTAATCCTAGCACATTGGGAGGCCAAAGTGGCAGGACTGCTTGAACCCAGAAGTTCAAGACCAGCCTGGGCAACACAGTGAGAGCCTGTCTGATATAGTTTGGCTGTGTTCCCACCTAAATCTCACCTTGAATTCCCAGATGTGTGGGAGGGACCCGGTGGGAGGTAATTGAATCATGGGGGTGGATCTTTCCTGTGCTGTTCTTGTGATAGTGAATAAGTCTCACAAAATCTGATGGTTCTAAAAAGGGGAGTTTCCCTGCACAAGCTCTCATCTCTTCTCTGCTCCCATGTGAGACGTGCCTTTCACCTTCCACCATGATTTTGGGGCCTGCCCAGTCACGTGGAACTGTAAGTTCATTAAACCTCTTTCTTTTGTAAACTGCCCAGTCTTGGGTATGTCTTTATCAGCAACATGAAAATGTACTAATACACCATCTCTACAAAAAAATTAAAAAATTAACCAGACGTGGTGGTGCAGCCCTGCAGTCCCAGCTGCTAAGGAGACTAAAATGGAAGGATCCCTTGAGACCGGTAGGTGGAGGCTGCAGTGAATTATGACTATGCCACTGCATGCTAAACTGGGCAACACAGCAAGAGCCTATCAAAAATATTCACTAAGAGTATGAGTGCAAAGATGAGGAAGGAAGCAGAGTAGAGAAAAGAAATTCAGTACTGGCTGTCACCATAAGAGGTGGTATTAATGCCTTCAAAATTCCTGGAGTCTAGTTTAGAAGTGATGTTTAAAGGTCAGCAGGAAACTTGGAAATAATTAGTGATGCTCTGTACTGACACTGAGAACCTGCTGCAGAAAAATTCTTAATTTGTGGAAGTACTATAACATCTAACGAACTAACAACTAAATAGCAGGCCTGGTGTATCAAAGTAAGGAATATAAAAAGACAGAAGAATTTCAGGAAAATAAAGTACAATGAGACAAGTTCTTAAGGGATGTGCCAGAAACAAACCGCAGCCTCACATGGTAACCTTTTTGTAGAAAGGTCATGAACCCTTTGGGGTTCTGAATGGAAATGCCTAACAAAGTGAGAATTTCTTTTTTTTTTTTTGGAGACAGAGTCTTGCTCTTTTGCCCAGGCTGGAGTGCAGTGGTGCAATCACAACTCACTGCAGGCCTCAACCTCTAGGGCTCAGGCAATCCTCCCACCTCAGCCTCCTGAGTAGCTAAGACTACAGGTCCATGCTACCACACCACTAATTTTTGTATTTTTTGTGAAGACAGGGTTTCACCACATTGTCCAACCTAGTCTCAAATTCCGGAACTCAAGTGATCCACCTGCCTCAGCCTCCTGAAGTGCTGGGATTATAGACATAAGCTACCACACCCAGCCTGAGAATTTCTTACAATTGAGAAGTAGTGACTAATTTTCTTCCAGGCCCTTTTCTGGAAAAGAGCAGTTTCTAAGGGGATGATACGCCAGTTATTCTGTATCTCAATTTTTCTCCCAAGTAATACTATGAAATTCCATGCCTTGAAAAGAAAAACTGTTACCTGAGCACCACTACAATTGGACTTTCACTTCCAGTTATTACCATTAATCCCTTCCAGATCATTAGTGCCGATGAGACAATCATTCCAAAATTTAGGACTTGGTAATAGAGCTGCAAGAACAAAAGAGAAGTGATCAGATCCACCATTATCTCCTCTTAGAAAAGCAATTGAGAGCCATATCAATTTGAAGGCTTCAAGCAGTACTAATAGGAAAACTAAAGTTCTGAGACATTCTTTATAATAATTATGCCATCAGCATATCAAAACAGTCCCCCTTCTTTCACCCAAAGCACTTATTTTAAGAACTTTTCACACAAGTTATTTCATTTGGGTTCCATAATCATTCAGTTTAAATTTAATCACAGTCATGCTACCTACCAGCCAACAGTAATGTATGTCTCCTTCTGAACTCCTCTATTCCTTTTTTCTTTTGAGATGGAGTCTCACTCTGTCACCCAGGCTGGAGAGCAGTGGTACCATCTTAGCTCACTGCAGCCTCCGCCTCCTGGGGTCAAGTGATTCTCCTACTTCAGCTTCCCGAGTAGCTGGGACTACAGGAATATGCCATCATGTCCAGCTAATTTTTTTTTGTATTTTTAGTAGAGATGGGGTTTCACCATGTTGGTCAGGCTGGTCTCGAACTCCTGATCTCAAATGATCCGCCCACCTGTGACTTCCAAAGTGCTGGGATTACAGGCATGAGCCACGTCACCCGGCCCTCTATTATTTTTCTGCCATACTTATCCTTTGGTAATCATGGGATAGATAATGATGTATAACTCTAACCTCTCATTTTACAGATAAGGAAACTGTCTCAAAAAGAGGAGACTTCACCAAGTCCTATAGCTTATCAGTCACATAGTCAAGACTTGAGGGTTGGCCTTCTGTGTTACTAAATTTCCAGTACTCCACAAATTCTAAAATTCTGTGACTTGAATAAACAGATAAAACACCTGAAGCTATTTCAATTTCAAATAAAGAAAATCCAGAACATGTGGAAAAAGGCAAAAAAAAAAATTACAAAATCAGATAAGAGAAATAAAGTGAGCTAACTGTTTTGGGCCAATGCTGGAAAAAGTAGAGAGGATGACTGGACACCAAGGGGAATAGTTGAAGGAATGAAAAAAGCTGGTACTGGAAAGTACTGGGAGAAATCTGAAAAGCATATTAAGGTCCAATTATGGAGACACTTAAACCCAGGACTGAAACTATGGACCCAACAAAACATCAGTAATAAAAAGTGAAAAACAAAAGTTTCAAAAGGTCTTACTCTGTCATCTGGGCTGGAGCACAGTGGTGTGATCACAGCTTACTGCAACCTCCAACTCCTGGGCTCAAGCAATCCTCTCACCTCAGCCTCCTAAGTAGTCAGACGTGGTAATTTTTGCATGTTTTGTAGATGTGAGGTTTTGCCATATTGCCCAGGCTGATCTCGAACTCCTGAGCTCAAGCAATCTGCCCATCTCAGCCTCCCAAAGGGCTGAAATTACAGGTGTGAGCCACCATGCCTGGTCACTGTTGTTGTTTTAAGATTTGCTTGTGGACATTCTAGAAAACTATCCTAGTCTCTTCAAAAATCCAATGTCATTCAATGCCATGGGAAAAAATGTGGATGACTGTTCTAGATTAAAAAGGACTAAAGAGACCTAACAACCAAATGCACAAACTTCGGTTTCTTTGTTGTTTTTTTATTTCCTTCTCATTCAGTTCTAATAATGCACAAACTGGCTGGATCTTGGTTCAAAAAAAAACAAAGAGCATAAGAAAAAATCCCAACTATAAAAGACATTTTGGGGTGAATTGAGGAAACTCAAAATATGACTTGAATATTAAATGACACTAGGAAATTTGTGGTTTTTTTTTTTTTTTTTTTGAGACAAGGTCTTGCTCTATCACACAGGCTGGAGTGCAGTGACATGATCTCAGCTCACTGCAAACTCTGCCTCCTGAATCCAAGTGATTCTTGTGCCACAGCCTCCCAAGCAGCTGGGGTTACAATAGGCATGCATCATCACGCCCGGCTAATTTTAGAAGAGACAGGGTTTCACCATGTTGGTCTCAAACTCCTGGCCTCAAGCAATCCACCCGCCTTGGCCTCCCAAAGTGATGGGACTACAGGTGTGAGTCACTGCACCCGGCCTTTAATTTCTTAAATTATGTGATAATGGTGTTGTGGTTATGTAGAACACTGTCCTTATCATAGAAGATGCGTATTAGTAGTAGTTAGCTAATAGTTGTAGTTAAAGGTGAACTGTCGTATCTGTAACTCATTTTCAAGTGATTAAGCAAAAAAAAAAAAATCCTATACATGTACACACACATTAAGTATACACAGAACAAATATGGCAAATATGCTAACAATTGTTGGATCTGTGTGGCAGATTACAGGTGTTCCCTGTAATATTCTTTCAATTTTTCTGAAAAGTTCAAAAAAATGCATAGAAAAAATGGAAGAAGCCAAGTGCAGTGGCTCACGCCTATAATCCCAGCAATTTGGGAGGCTGAGATGGATGGATCACTTGAGTCCAGAAGTTAGAAACCCTATCTCTATTAAAAACACAAAACTTAGCTGGGTGTGGTGGCACAAGCCTATAATCCCAGCTACTCAGGAGGCTGAGGCACAAGAATCACTTGAACCCAGGAGGCAGAGTTTTCAGTGAGCTGAGATGGCACAATTACACTCCAGCCTGGGCAACTGAGCAAGACTCTTTCAAAAAAAAAAAAAGAAGAAAATGTTAGTTGTTATATCTGGAGGTGTAATACTAGGCAATTGTTTATTTCTTTTTCTTTTTCTTTTCTTTTTTCTTTTTTGAGATGGAGTCTCACTCTGCGGCCCAGGCTGGAAGTGTAATGGCGAAATTTCGGCTCACTGCAACCTCCACCTCCTGGGTTCAAACAATTCTCCTGCCTCAGCTTCCTGAGTAGCTGGGATTACAGGTGCCTGACACCAAACCCGGCTAATTTTTGTATTTTTTTTAGTAGAGACGGGGTTTCACCATGCTGGCCAGGCTGGTCTCCAACTCCTAACCTCAGGCAATCCGCCCGCCTTGGCTTCCCAAAGTGCTGGGATTACAGGCATGAGCCACCGTGCCCAGCCCTATTTCAATTTGATCATCTATATTTTCTGCTTCTTCCCTTTTTAAATTAATTGTTATTTCTATTGAAACACTATACACACATACGTACAAGAACACGTACTACAGCAATATCCTAGCCATGGCAGGCCACCTACAGCAACCACTTTTATCTCTTTTAGCTATTTATTCTGGTATTTACCCCCATCATTCTAAAAACGAATTGTTTCTTTTCTTTCATACTAGGGAGTTAATACATGATGAGGGGCTAGGCACAGAGACTTATTCCTGTAATTCCAACACTTTGGAAGGCCAAGGTGGGAGGATCACTTAAGCCTGGAGTTCGAGACCAGCCTGGGAAACAAAGCAAGACCCTCATCTCTATAAAAAATACAGAAAAAGGCCAGGTGTGGTGGCTCATGCCTATAATCCAACATTTTGGAAGGCTGAGGCAGGTGAATTGCTTGAACCTAGGAGGCAGAGGTTGCAGTGGGCCAAGATTCTGCCATTGCACTCCGGCCTGGGCAACAAGAGTGAAACTCTGTCTCAAAAAAAAAAGAAAAGAACAGAAAAGAAAAATTAGCTGGGTGTGGTGATGCATGCCTGTAATCCCAGCTCAGCTCAGCTTCTTGGAGACTGAGGCAGGAGAACCACTTGAGCCAAGGAGGTAGAGGCTACACTGAGCTATGATTATTGCCCCACTGCATTCTAGCCCAGGTGCCAGAGCAAGACTGTGTCTCAAAAAATAAATTAAACTGTGCTGCGGAATCCAGCTCTCTTGTACCATTTTCTGTTTTTTTCTCTACAATTAACCTGTTTTTCCTGCATACTTTTTTTTTTCTTTTTCTTTCTTTCAGCTCCTCCAAAGCAGAATCCTGCATACTTTTAAAAAAAGTTTTAAGTTTCATATTCTTATAAATGCACAGTTAATCTCTGAAAAGACAGACAGGTAAGTGGAGAAGAGTGTGATAACCTGCTTTTTGCTAGCTAAAACTAACTCTCTCTTTCTCAGACTAAAATTGTTCACGCTTTATGTTAGCTCCTTTAGCCAGACAGACTCCATCTTAGCTTCTTCATTTTAGTTATTTTCCCACCATTAAGTATGTAACTATAGTATATAGCTGGGGCAGGCTGACACTGGGCACCTCCAGGAATGCATTTGTTGATAAGGGGCCGAGTTAAGTGGTACCAGAAGAGCCTGGGAATGTAGGTGCTGTTGAGCCCAGAGCCCCCATTATCTATAAGTTGTGTGTCTTTCATGACAGCTTTACCCCTCTCACCTGGCACTGTTTTATTTCTCATGTATCGGTTTATCTTTTAACTTTTTTGCTTACTCTGCTTTTGTGAAAAATTTGCTTCAGCTAGGTTCCCCCTCACCTTCAAAACTAGGGTATAAAAGACCACCTAACTCTTTCTTAGGGGCTGAGAGAATTTTGGGCATTAGCCACCTCTTGGTCGCCGGCATAATAAAGGACTCATAATTCAATCTCAGAGTGTGGCGCATTCCTTGACTCGCTTGGGTACAAGAGGAACCAGGAGTCATGGTTGACGGAAAATACTTTCTGATATACATACTTCACGTTTTTACAAGATGCAAGTATTACTTGTTCAGAAGTAAACTGTTTAGTTTTATTTTTTTAAGTCCATGCTAATGGCCACAACTATTTTTCCAGGATTCCAATGAAGTGTGATGTACTCAATCAATGTAATCAATCAATTTCCAAAGGAAAAAAGAAAATATGAACATTTTCTCAGAAACACTTAGAAATACTTGCTGTTCTTTGAGTAATGGAGTGATTTAAGCACATCGTAATCTGAAACTTACTTTGACATGTTTGCAGGTGAGGAAACTGAGGCACAGAGAAGCTAAGTGATATGCTCATGGCTGCATATCTACTGGTTGGCAGAGCAGCACTATTAGAACTCAAGTCTCCTAAATTCTACATCTTCTAGATGGTGGCTTTTTAAAAGACAAAATGGATCCTTTTTAATCTGAAGGCTGAATTGAAGAAGTGGAGTGGGAGATGATAGAAGCCGGAAAACTAACTTCTAAGATGCAATTATGTCAACCAGAAGGTAAACAGTGAGGAATTCAGCTAAGACTCCATTTTCCAACTTTCCACATTAAAAACATCACCTACAGTACGGGTTAGGCCAACAGATTCTGGGCCCCACTTCAGAACCTCTGAGGAAGGGGTTGTGGGATTCTAACAATGTATATAGTTCCACAATCTCTTACTCAAAATGCTTGGGGGTCAGATGTGTTTCAGAATTCAGAATGGCTGCGATTTTGAAAAGGTAATACTTGCACATACCATATGTTACATATATTCTTAGCAGGGTTAAGGCAACATCCTATTATCAAACACATTAAGATTTCAGCAGCAAAACAAAAATTCACACTGAAGTAAATAAACACTAAAAAATAAAAAATAAAAATAAAACCTGTATGGCAATTGGTTCACATCTATTTGAGGAAAAAAAAACCTTTTTTTTTTTTTTTTTGAGACGAGTTTCGCTCGTTACTCAGGCTGGAGTGCAATGGCACATTCTTGGCTCACGGGAACCTCCGCCTCCTAGGTTCAAGCGATTCTCCTGCATCAGCCTCCCAAGTAGCTGGGATTACAGGCACGCGCCACCATGCTGGGCTAATTTTGTATGTTTAGTAGAGTCAGGGTTTCTCCATGTTGGTCAGGCTGGTCTCAAACTCCTGACCTCAGGTGATCTGCCTGCCTCAGCCTCCCAAAGTGCGGGGATTACAGGCGTGTGCCACTATGTCCAGCCAAAAAAATTTCCATTTTTAAAAGGGCTCAGTTGTAGAGTTATCAGAAGTTACCTAATAAGACATCTTAATAAGATAACTGCTATTTAAAAGAAAAATGTGGCCGGGCGTGGGGGTTCCTGCCTGTAATACCAGCACTTTGGGAGGCCAAGGCAGGCGGATCACCTGAGGTCAAGAGTTTGAGACCAGCCTAGCCAACATGGTGAAACCCTGTCTCTACTAAAAACATAAAAATTAGCTGGGCGTGGTGGCAGGCCTCTGTAAGCCCAGCTACTCAGGAGGTTGAGGCAGGATAATTGCTTGAACCCAGGAGGAAGAGGTTGCAGTAAGCCGAGATTACACCACTGCACTCCAGCCGAGATTGCACCACACAAAGCGAGACTTCATCTCAGAAAAAAAAAAAAAAAAGCCTGGGTGACAGTGCGAGACTCTGTCTCAAAAAAGAAAAAAAGCTCACCGGGTGCAGTGGCTTATGCCTATAATCTCAGCACCTTGGGAGGTCGAGGTGGGAAGATTGAGTCCAGTGGTTCAAGTCCAGCCTGGGCAACGTAGTGAGACACTATCTCTAAAATAAATAAATAAATTTTAAAAATTAAGGAAAAAGAAAAATGCCAGCCAAGGCAACATAGCAAGACCCTGTCTCTTAAAAAAAAAAAAAAAATTGCCCGGGCACAGAGGCTCACGCCTGTAATTGAGACCAGCCTGACCAACATGGAGGAACCCTATCTCTATTAAAATTAAAAATTAGCTGGGTACATGCCTGTAATTCCAGCTACTCGGGAGGTTGAGGCAGGAGAATCGCTTGAACCCAGGAGGCAGAGGTTGCAGTGAGCCAAGATTGCGCCACTGCACTCCAGCCTGGGCAACAAAAGTGAAACTCTGTCTCAAAAAAAAAAAAAAAATTTTTTTTAATTAGCCAAGTGTGGTGGCACGAACCTGTAGTCCCAGCTACTTGAGAAGATGAGGTGGGAGGACTGCTTGTGCCCAGAAGGTCGAGGCTATAGTGAGCCGTGACTGCACCACTGCACTCCAGCCTGGGCAACAGTGTGAAACCTTGTCTCGAAAAATAATAATAAAATAAAATAAAATAATAATGAACAAGTTAAAATGTATGATTTCCTATGTCCCTGCAAGGAGGTCACTAACCCAGCCATAATTATCCTTCTCCTTTTTCTCAGACATATAATACTTTTACTATGGAATCATTATTGTGAAATGTATCTAATCATCAAGATCATCTTCCTCACTTTTGTTAGAGAAAGAGGTTAAAAGTTCCTGATTATGTATAACTGGTATCTTCCTTAAAAGGTATCAATTTGTATCCTGCCAAGTCAATCTGCAAGTCAAAACCTAGACAGAAGCACACTATTTGCCTAAATAAACATTCTTTCCGAGCAAAAGTCTGAAAACTGTCATACTCTTCTCCCTTTCTTTTTACCCCTCTTTTCCTGCCAACAATCTTTACTCAGAAGTCAAACATATTGCCTTCCTAGCCCATACATTCCTTACCATTATGTCTGAATGCTTAGGAATGTATATAATCAAAAAAAAGTGTTGTCTCTTTCTGTATTGGCAGAAATAAGGTGGCAGCTACCTAATCTTCTCATATCATCTGACTGAATCAAGCTAACTATTAATAAAGACATTGCAACATATGTAGAATAACAACCACAGAACTGAATAGCCTTATTATTTTTTTCTAAGAAATGCCCAGAACAAAATTTCCTCAATGCTCAGTGTGAAACTAGAAAAGAATGGTATTAAAACCAATCCAAGTTCTATATAGTATCTCTCAGCAGCTGTGATATAGGGATTTGTGTATACATATATTTATTCTTTTTAGGAAGTATTGTGTAGAACCCTCCCCCAAAGTTCTGTGACTAGAATAATCCACAAGACAATTTATAATCCACTCTAAGTAATATATAACAAGAAATTAAGAGAAACGTAACACAGACAATTCAGCAAGATCAAAGTTGATAATAATTTTAAATACTATAATAGGCTACAATCTAGAAGCTATGTCCTGTGTATTTACCTAACACAATTATCAAATATACCATTGTGTTCCTATTCTTGTAAGAGATATCTGAAGTTCAACAAATAGGGTATGTTCATAGAAATCAGAAGCAAAAATGTGTCTTACAGCTACAAAATAGCAGTTGGCTCAAGTCATAAATTCCATTCATCTCAAGAACTCACACTAAGGTACTCATTAATTCATAAACACAATTCTCCTGCTTTCTATCTCACATAAGCAGAAATTAGAAGCTAGGTATTAAAGAAAGATATACTGATAGCAGCTAGAAGCGAAATTGATGGTGCTGAAAAAATTGAAATATGTTCAGATGGACACTACTATTATGATCCAATAAAGTCAACACAAGCCTTGGAATGGATCTTAGGATAATTTAAAAATCCCTAATAGTCTAAACAAGCATATCATTAAAACAAGTTTTACTTTAAAAATCTGTTAAATCTTTTAAAATCTGACAAGTGAAAACATATTTAACATATGCAAACACATGTACAGCAGATTCCCTCGTAATAGCCTCAAACTGGAAATAACTCAAATGCCCATCAACAGATGAATACAGGCTCATTGGGGCATTTTGGATTTTGGATATTTCAGATTTGGGATGTTCAACCCGTAAAGTGCAAATATAAGTATTCCAAAATTTAAAAAAAGTCCAAAATACTTCTGGACCCAAGCATTTCAGATAAGGGATACTCAACCTGTATATAAATTGTAGTATTTCCATAAAATAAAATATTACTCAGGAATAGAAAGGCATTAACTACTGATACATATAACATAGGTGAATTTCCAAAATATGCTGTCCTGGCCAGGAGTGGTGGCTCATGCCTGTACTCCTAGCACTTTGGGAGGCCCAGGAGGGCAGATCACTTGAGGCCAGGAGTTTGAGACCAGTCTGGCCAACATGGCGAAACCCCGTCTCTACCAAAAATACAAAATTTAGCCAGGTGTGGTAGCACGCACCTGTAGTCCCAGGTGCTCGGGAGGCTGAGGTGGGAGGATGGCTTGAACCTGAGAGGTGGAGGTTGCAGTGAGCTGAGATCACACCACTGTACTCCAGCCAGGGTGACAGAGCAAGACGCTGTCTCAAAAACAAAAAACAAAACAAAACAAAAAAACCAGAAAACAAAAAACAAAATACGCTGTTCTAGCCAAAAAAGAGTTAAAGAGAGCAAATTTACCTTCCTGCCTAAAATAAATAAAACGCTGGACAAAATATATGAAACAAGGGTTTTCAGACATTGGACATGTGACTGTGTTCAGGTAGCGAGGACTGTGATTACTTAGGGGAAACAAAGAAGGTGAGACCTACAACTGCCTCAACTTATAGATCAGAGAATTTCCAGACCACAGGGCAAAGGAGAAGTGCAGACAGAGCCTAGCAGTCTCCCTGACTTGAGGATAAGGAACTGGGGAGTTCAGCCAGGTGCAGTGGCTCATGCCTATAATCCCAGCTCCTAGGGAGGCAGAGGTGGGAGGATAGCTTAAGCCCAGGAGTTCGAGACCTGCCTGAACAATATAGAGAGACTCTTGTTCTCCGTAAGAAAAAAAGAACTGGAGTTCAGGGAGGCAAAAGCAATGATCAGTGCACGCATGTGAGGAGGCTACTGGGGTGGAAAAAGAACCATCTAAAAGGAGCAGATGGAACAATTCTCACAGCTCATATGCGGTAAGAATAGTTGGTTTCCACCAGAGCGGAAATCTTCATAACACATGGGGCTTTGGATTACAGTACTCAGAAAGGTATTATTCACTTGTAGTGCAAAATTAGCTGCAGACTAAAGGCTGCTCTGAATCCACATAACAAAGCTTCACAAGAGCTCGAGAAGACCAAACTACTTCCAAGTAACTTGTCTGTATCCCAGAATAAAGCTCAAGAATATTTACATAAACACAAAAATATCCAGCACCCAAAAAGGTAAAATTCACAAAGCCGGCAACCAATATAAAACTACCAGACATGCAAAGAGGCAAGAAAATATGACCTATAATGAGAAAAATCAATAAACAGAAACAGACCCAAAAGTGGCAGAGATTGTAGGATTAGTAGAAAGGGATATTTGCTGGGCAAGGTGGCTCACACGTATAATCCCAGAACTTTGGGAGGCTGAGGTGGGCGGGTCACAATGTCTGGAATTCGAGACCAGCCTGGACAACATGATGAAACCCTGTCTCTACTGAAAATACAAAATTAGCCAGGTGTGGTGGCGCATGCCTGTAATCCCAGCTACTCATAAGGCTGAGGCAAAAGAATCACTTGAACTCGGGAGGCAGAGGTTGCGGTGAGTCAAGATCATGCCACTGCACTTCAGCCTGGGCAAGAAGTGCGAAACTGTCTGAAAAAAAAAAAAATCCAGACTTAAACTTCTAGAGACAAAAAAATTACTATGTCTGAAATAAACACCAGACAGGTGAAAATAACAGCTGATTAGGTACCTCAGAAGAAAAGTTTAGCAAACCTGAAGTCATAACAATAGAAATTATCTCAAATGAAAAACCAAATAGAAAAAAAAAAGACTGAGCCAGGCATGGTGGCATGCACTTATAGTCCCAGCTACTCAGCAAGAGGCAATAATGGGAGGATCACTTGAGCCCATGAGTTTGAGAGCAGCCTGGTAACATAGCAAGACTCATCTCAATAACAATAATAATAATTTTTTTTTGAGATAGAGTTTTGCTCTTGTTGCCTAGGCTGAAGTGCAATGAATGGCATGATCTCAGCTCACTGCAACCTCCGCCTCCAGGGTTCAAGCGATTCTCTTGCCTCAGCCTCCCAAGTAGCTGGGATTATAGGCATGATAGATACTTACATTGGATACTTAGCGAGATCATGACACTGCACTCTAGCCTGGGCAATAAAGCGAGACTCTGTCTCAAGAAAAAATAATATGTAAATGATCTAAATACTATCTTACAAGGTAAATATTGTCCACTTGGATAGATAAAACAGTGTTCAACTACATGCTCCCTACAAAAAAATATACTTTAAAGACACAAATATTGTGAAAGAAAAAAGAGAAAAACATTTTATGCTTACATTAATCAAAAGCAGACTGAAGAAAAAAAAAGAAAGCAAACTGGACACAAAGTAGATTTTACCACAAATAATGGTACAGGGACAATTACGGTCATTTAATAATGATAGGAAGGTAAGTTCATAACGAGGATGCAAAAATCCTAAACATTTATGCAACCAACAACCTAGTTAATTTTTTTTTTTTTTTGAGTTGGAGTCTTGCTCTGTCGCCCAGGCTGGAGTGCAGTGGTGGCGCGATCTCAGCTCACTGCAACCTCCGCCTCCTGGGTTCAAGCGATTCTCCTGCTTTTGCCTCCTGCGCAGCTGGGACTAAAGCGTGTATCACCACGCCCAGCTAATTTTTTGTATTTTTAGTAGAGATGGGGTTTCACCATGTTGGGCAGGATGGTCTCGATCTCTTGACTTCATGATGTGCCCACCTCCACCTCCCAAAGTGCTGGGATTACAGGCGTGAGCTACCATTGCCGGCCTTAAGGAAAATGATTTTAACAATTCTACATACCAGCTCTTCCAGAAAACTGCATAAAACTTAATACTCCCCAACTTACTGTATTTATCTAGTAAGCCAATTTTAGGTAAGGTTCCACAACAGGTCCAACACCTCTGAAAGCTGTAATAGTAGCTGGGATTACATTAGCACCCACTTGACTCCGAAGATTTCATGGTAACTGGTGTGTCTGTAATGGACAGGGATGCTACATGGAGCCTTTGGCAATCCAGTTTAAGTAAATGATAGCCAAGACCTTTGGAATTGGGGACAAAGCTATGCTGTTCTTTGGAGAATTGTTCTCCTCTTGTGTAACAGCTTGTAGTTTGCTACTGAGTTCTTGTAGAGACTAAAACTTGACCATGGGCCAAGTTGCCCCGTGAGCTGAACTACTCAGCATGCACTAGATGCCTGGACGATGTCAGATCCACCAAGCCATAAAGTAGGGCATGTGCAGCAGTAAGTACTCCATCATCAAGTGTAAGTGGTACACAGAAGACGGGGCTCGAGCATGTCCTGAAGACACAAGTAAATATCAGCAAGTGACTCAGAGACCCATGGCTCGTAACGATGCTACCCTGCAGCCTCTCTCATCCTGCATTTACTGCCTCATGCGGAGCTCTCCGTGACAGCTAAGGACAACTTTAGGCCTGATTTGTGATGGTTCAACATAAATCATCTAGCACCAACTGAAAGCAGACAGCTGTGGTATTACCACGAAGGATTGTGAGGAGAAATCTTCCCAATGGGCAGCTTCAAGCAATACAGTGGTTGTTCATTTTGCCTGGATGGAGAGATGACTACAGATGGAGACTTACATTGATTCAAAAATGACTAGCAGTTTGGCTGGATGGACAGCGACTTGGAAGGGACATCACTGGAAAGTTGAGATCAGAAGTCTGAGGAAAAGATATGTGGATGGAGTGCTCCAAACACGTATATAGAATGTGAAAATAATTGTGTGCCATACAAAAATGCTCATCGAAGAATTACCTCTGCAGAAGATCTTAAAAACCAGGGTGAACAAAAATGACTTTTTCTGTGGATGTCAGTCAACCCATTTCCCCAGCCATCTGTCTTACCCAATGGACTCATGACCAAAGTGGCTGCAGCAGTCAAGATAAAGGTTAGCAACATGGACTTCCACTCACTAAGACCTATTAGGTTCTAGCCAACATTGAGCACCTAGCCTGCCAACAGCAAAAAACCAACACTGTCGCCACTCGATGGCAGGCTGATCATACTGAATCATTTCAATCATGAAAGGAGCAGACTCTGGATATAGGTTGGTCTTCCATGTCCTTAGTATTTCTGTCAAAAACCCCCATCCATGATCTTACAGAATGCCTTACTCCTCATGATGGTATCCCATACAACATTGCTTCTGAGTGGGGGACTTACTTTATGGCAACTAAAACACAGCAGTGGGCAACTGAAACACAGCAGCAGGGAATTCACTAGTCTTACTATGTCCCTCACATCTTGAAGTAGTTGGCCTGAAATAACAGAACAGTAGGCCAGTTTTCGATGTATTATCTCTCAACTCCAAATCCACCTTCCTTCCTTGTGTTAAGCTGAATCCTACAAATATGAGTCCTCTGCCAGCTGGCTTAATGTTAGGTTTAACTAATAAAGGGTATTGAAAGGCCACTGCACAGCAACAGAGGGCTTCTCCTCCTGGTTCCAACATGATTTTATTCCACCTGGTACCCAGTGGATCTGTGTGTTGGAAGCCTGGTAGTGCTCACCTCAGTGACCATCAAGGTTGACTCCAGCCCACACTCACTCTCTGCCAAATTTCTCAACCTTCCAGTAATTCACGACTATAAACCAGCTCAAAGAGAATACTCTGGCAAATGGTATTGCCATGACAGGTTACATGATCCTGTGGCAGCCACACCCTTGCCAAAAGGTCTGAATCTCAGGCTTGGGAGGGGTTTTGGGTAAGGTGCTTTCTTAGTTCTTTGTTCACTCTCCCTCATCCTGGAGGATGGCAGCTATTTTCTGTTATATGCTACTTCTGGAGTCTTTTTCTTTCTTTCTTTTTAAGAGAAAGGGTCTCATTCTGTTGCCCAGGCTGAAGTATAGCAGCATGATCATAGCTCACTGCAGCCTCAAACTTCTGGGCTCAAGTGATTCTCCCACCTGAGCCTCCTCAGTAGCTAGACTACAGGTGAGCACCACTACATCTGGCTAATATTTTAATTTCTTGTAGAGACAGGGTCTCACTATATTGCCTAGGCTGGCCTTGAACTCGTGGTCTCAAATGATCTGTTGCCTGGGCTTCCCAAGGTGCTGGGATTATAGGCATGAGCCTGAGCCTGGCTAAGAGTCCTCTTTTACCCCTTTTAGTAGTTAACCATCTTTTAGTAGTAAACAGTTACTTATATTAGATTTTCCTGTTCAATTACTGCTATGGTTATTGTCTTCTGGGTGACAGAAATGGCCTCTTCAGAATGCAGTTATGGCACCAGCTAGGTGTCAACAGTGTGGGGCTGGGGTAATGTCCAACATCCTCCAGTATGTTGTATATGATCTGAATTGACAACCAACATATGATGCTGTTTTTTCTTTTCTTTTCTTTCTTTCTTTTTTTTGAGACAGAATCTCTCTCTGTTGCCCAGGCTGGAGTGCAATAGCATGATCTTGGCTCACTGCGATCTCCATTTCCTGGGTTCAAGCGATTCTTCTGCCTCAGCCTCCTGAGTAGCTGGGATTATAGGCGCCCACCATCACACCCGGCTAATTTTTGTATTTTTAGTTGAAACGGGGTTTTTCCATGTTGGTCAGGCTGGTCTCGAACTCCTGACCTCATGATCTGCCCGCCTTGGCCTCCCAAAGTGCTGGGATTACAGGAGTGAGTCACCGTGCCTGGCCGATGCTGTTTTTTCTATACCTAGGATTCATTAGTCAAGGAATTAAAGGATAGGAATGGGTGTGACTCCTCTCATTATTACCCCTAATGATCTGCTAGTGAAATTTCTGCTTCCAGACTGGGGCGGTGGCTCATACCTGTAATCCCAGATTGCAGTACAGTCATGTGACCTTGGCTCACTACAACATCTACTCGGGTTCAAGCAATTTTCCTTCCTGCCTCAGTCTCCCAAGTAGCTGGGATTATAGGTGCACACCACCATGCCTGGTTAATTTTTGTATTTTTAGTAGAGACGGGGTTTCACCATGTTGACTAGGCTGGTCTTGAACTCTTGACCTCAAGTGATCCACCCGCCTTGGCCTCCCAAAGTGCTGGGATTACAGGTGTGAGCCACCGCGCCTGAATCAATTTAAAGGTTTTAATTCACAAAGGTTTTAATCCACCCATCAGGGGACAGAATGGTTCCATTAAACTGAATGTTAAGACTGCAATTTGGGGCCAGGTGCGGTGGCTCACTCCTGTAATCCCAGCACTTTGGGAGGTCGAGGCATGTGGATCACGAGGTCAGGAGTTCAAGACCAGCCTGGCCAAGCTGGTGAAACACCATCTCTACTAAAAACACAAAAAAAAGTTAACCAGGCGCAGTGGCACATGCCTGTAATCCCAGCTGTTCAGGAGGCTGAGGCAGAAGAATCACTTGAACACACAGGAGGCGGAGGTTGCAGTGAGCCGAGATCGTGCCATTGCACTCCAGCCTGAGCAAAAGAGTGAGACTCCATCTCAAAAAAACATAATAATAATAATAATAATAATAATAATAATAAAAGACTGCTACTTGGTCACTTTGGGCTCCTCATGCTGGAAAACCAAAATGCAGTGGGGTTATAACTGGCTAGCATGATTGACCCTGACCATCAGAGAGAAACAAGGTTGCTACCACACCACAGGAAGCAAGTGTAACTGGATATAGAGGATCTCTGAGGCCTCTCTTAAAGTCAGTGAAAACTCCAACAACCCAATTCAGGTAGAATTTTTTTTTTTTTTTTTGAGACAGAGTGTTGCTGTCTCCCAGGCTGGAGTACAGTGGCGGGATCTCAGCTCACTGCAGCCCCTGCCTCCCAGGTTCCAGTGATTCTCCTGCCTCAGCCTCCTGGGTAGCTGGGATTACAGGTGCACACCACCATGCCTGGCTAATTTTTGTATTTTTAGTAGACACGGGTTTCACCACATTGGCCAGGCTGGTTTTGAACTCCTGACTTCAGGTGATCCACCCGCCTTGGCCTCCCAAAGTGCTGGGATTACAGGTGGGAGCCACTGCGCCTGGCCCAGGTAGGACTTCTTACGACAACCCTTCAGTAAATAAGGGTAGGTCACCCCATCAGGCAAGAAACTATGACCAATTTAGGTTCTTGCTGAGAGAAGAGAAAGAAAACAGCTATGATCATGTGACCAATTATAGAAACAGAGGATAGTTATATCAGAAATGTAACTTTTGTTTTATCTTTACTGGAAAGCTAATATGATTACAACAGGTGTGCATAGATGCCACATGGACAAAGGGTAGACTCATAATGTTGTATTTTGTCAACTTGGCTAATGAGAACTAGGTTTCCCCAAACTCCTTCCCTGAATGGTTCTGGACTTGGCCAAAAATAAATCTGCCCAAGATTTGGAAGGTAAAGTGCAGCAGCTGCAATTATGCAGAAGGGCACTGTAGTTAGAGGTGGTGAGACAGACACTGAGGGGCTGGCAGAATCCAGCTCTTCTGGCTGACTCAGAGACTAGATAGACAGGCAACAGCCTCCCGCGGATCTCTCCATCTGCTCTTCTTTGCAGTCTCACTCCAGCAGCTAGACATGGAATCCTGTCCCAGACTCCGTGGCAAGCTTAGTTCTGTCTACCCAAACCAGTGCTTCAGAAGAGCTGCTTAGTGACATTCCTCCGGGTCTCTAACTCCCACTTTTAGATGCTTACTTACCCAGCTTCTCCCCCAATTATGTGAGGTTTTTGCTTTTTTTTGAGATGGAGTCTCATTCTGTCACCAGGCTGGAGTGCAGTGGCATGATCTCGGCTTGCCGCAACCTCCACCTCCCAGGTTCAAGCAATTCTACTGCCTCAGCCTCCTGAGTAGCTAGGAGTACAGGTGCATACCACCACACCCAGCTAATTTTTGTCTTTTAAGCAGAGACAGGGTGTTTCACTATGTTGGCCAGGATGGTCTCGAACTCTTGACCTAGTGATCCACTCATCTCAGCCTCCCAAAGTGCTGGGATTACAGGCATGAGCCACGCACCTGGCCGAGGTTTTATTACTATAACAAATCCATTATTCAATAATATTCACAGTAGTTCTTCTTCCCAGACTAAACCCTGACTGATAAACCACGTTTTTTGGACAAAATTTTCTGTCCCTGTAAACACCTTAACTGTTTGGATTATACATCTCACTTTCTTCCTTGGGCAGAAAAGATAACCCTTTTGAAGAAGAGTTAAAAACACAGTTTCTGCTTAAGGGGAGCTCATATTTACTGCTATAGGTTTGTGCCATCTGGTTGTGGAAATGAATAATCATCCTTGTCTTTATGTCATTTATGAAGATAATGTTATGAAAAAATAACAGATGTAAAATATCAAGGAATGGTAGCAGGAAAATATCTTTAATTGTTACCATGGTGCTGTATTCTAGATTTACTTAGTTACGCAGAATAAAGAATAATTTCTAGTTCTTCAAAAGAATATACCAGCCGGGCATAGTGGCTCACACACCTGTAATCCCAACACTTTGGGAGACCAAGGAGGGTGAATCACTTGAAGTCAGGATTTCAAGACCAGCCTGGCCAACATGGTGAAACCCTCTTTACTAAAAAATGCAAAAAAAAAAAATTAGCCAGGTGTGGCAGTACACGCCTGTGATCCCAGTTATTCAGGAGACTGAGGCAAAATAATTGCTTGAACCCAGGAGGCAGAGGTTGCAGTGAGATGGCACCACTGCACTCCAGCCTAGGTAACAGAGCACGACTCCATCTCAAAAAAAAAAAAAAAAAAGAATATACCTGTTGATGTGAACTGCAGTTTACAATAAAATTTTACTTGTGATTTTCTTGTGTATATAATGGAGACTGATATCAATATTTCTACATTGAAACTTGGCAATTCATTAATAAATCTTACACCTTGTCAGTAATATTTTCCTGATTCTAAATAAGACCAGATTACTTGTCCATAATCAAGAAAAGTAGTGGCTTTATCCTCTCTTTTGGATACATCTCCTATTTGCTTCACATTTATTCATATTAGGTCCATGTCTAAGAAAAAACTCCTAGGTTTCTGTATGTTTCACTAGAGGGACAATTCGTTAAAAAAAAAAAAAAAAAAGTATCAAAGATATCTAGGCAACAGGGTGAAACCTCGTCTCTACAAAAAACACAAAAATTAACCAGGCATGAGATGAGTCTCACTATGTTACCCAGGCTAGGTGTGCACTGTAGTCCCAGCTAGTCAGGAGGCTGAGGTGGGAGGATGGCTTGAGCCCAGGGAGTTGAGGCTGTAGTGAGCTGTAATCACATCACTGCACTCCAGCCGAGGTAACAGAGTGAGAGCTTGTCTCAGAAAAAAAGAAAAAGAAAAAGCTATCTAGAAATCATTAAGATACTACTGCAATAACAGTTAACAGTTGGGGGATCCCAAGAGATAGGAAGATATGAAAAGAACAAAGGATCCTATTAAGTCTCAAGGACTTTACATTTAGGCAGGAAGGCATACAGATAATTAAAACCCAGAGAAATGCAAAATTCATTGAAGCAATGTAAGTGGCCTGGGGGGAGCTAAGCACACATTTATGAGAGTCTGCTTAGTCCCTTCAGGGCTCAGACAGGGCCAATAAAATAGTCACATCCTGGCCAATAAAAAAATCTTAGCAAGCAGAGAAGTGATTCCAAAAATTACATGTGACATACATGTAACATAATAATTTGGCATAACGTACTTATTTTATTAGTGAGTAGACATCTTTTTCTTTTCTTTCTTTCTTTTTTTTTTTTTCAAGAGATGGGGCCTCACTATGTTGCCCAGGCTAGACTTGAACTCCTTAGGCTCAAGCAATCATCCTGCCTCAGCCTCCCTGAGCAGCTGGTACTACAGATGCTCCACCACACCTAGCTATCATTTTTAACCCCAGAATTATTTCTAATTAAAAATAGAATGTTTAAGGGAAAGTGTGCATAGTGTTAATAGTCTTATGTTAAGAACTGTTCACATTTGTTTTTGGTTTTTGTTTTCTTTTGTTTTTTGAGACAGAGTCTCGCTCTGTTGCCCAGGTTGGAGTGCAGTGCTGTGATCTTGGCTCACTGCAACCACTCTCTCCTGGGTTCAAGCAATTCTTCTGCCTCAGCCTCCCTAGTAGCTGGGATTACAGGTGCACACCACCACACCTGGCAATTTTTTGTATTTTAAGTAGAGACCGGGTTTTGCCATGTTGACCCACGGTGGTCTCAAACTCCTGACTTTGTGATCCACCCGCCTCGGCTTCCTAAAGTGCTACAGGCATGAGCCACTGCGCCCAGCCAAAACTAAGCATACTCTTATCATACAATCCAGCAATCATACTTCTTGGTATTTATACCCAGAAAAGTTGAAATCTTATGTCTACACAAAACCTGAACATGAATATTTATGGCAGCCTTATTTATAATTGTTAAAACTTGGAAGCAGCTAAGATGTCCTTCAATAGGTGAATGGATAAAATGTAATACATCTATAAAAAGGAATATTATTCAAAACTTTAAAAAATGAGTTATCAAGCCATGAAAAGGCATGGAGGAAATTTCAGTGCATAATGCTAAGCAAAGAAGCCAATGTCATGTATATAACATTTTGGAAAAGGCAAAACTATGGAGACAGTTAAGAGATCCATGGTTGCAGGGGATGAAGCGGGGAAGGGATGAAAAAGCAAAGCACAGAGGATTTTTAGGGCAGTGAAAATACTCTGTATAATACTATAATGGTAGATACATGGCATTATATATTCACCCAAATTCCTAGAATGTACAACACCAAGAGTGAATCCTAATGGAAACTATGGACTTTACTAATTATGATGTGTCAATGTAGATTCATCAACTAACAAATGTACCAATCTGGTAGGGGATGTTGATAATGGGGAAGGCTGTGCATGTGTAGGGGCAGAGTATTTGGGAAATCTCTGTCCCTTCCCTTCAATTTTGCTATGAACCTAAAACTGCACACACATAAAATAAGTCTTAAAAAAAGTAAATAGAGAAAAAAATTAAAACTTCTGTTTTATTTTGAGACTGAGTCTCATTCTTGCCCTGGCTCAATCTCGCCTCACTGCACCCTCCACCTCCCAGGTTCAAGCAATTCTCCTACCTCAGCCTCCTGAGTAGCTGGGATTATAGGCACCCACCACCACGCCTAGCTAATTTTTATTTTTAATAGAGACAGGGTTTTGCCATGTTGGCCCGGCTGGTCTCGACCTCCTGACCTCAAGTGAATGTCTACCCTGGCCTCCCAAAGTGTTGGAATTACAGGTATGAGCCACCGTGCCGAGCATAAAAATTGATTAGAACTTCCAAGAGTACATACTCTATGATTCCATTTATATAAAATGCAAACCCCTCTATACTGATAAAAAGCACATTACAGGTGGGTCAGAAGGGATCTTGCAGGTGATATGTATGTTCTATATCTTGATTGTGATTGGTATACATAAGTGTAAAAACTTATTAAACAGTACACTTTAAATGGATGGAGTTCATTTACTAAAGTATTCGTCTGTGGATCTGATGAGAAAAAAAGCAAAACTCAAACAAAATAATCAGACAATATATATGTAATATGTAATTAGGTATAAGCAGAAAAGTCATGCAAAGGACAGCAACTTTTAGAGGAATAAAACAAAATTCTAGTTTCCCTTTTTCATTTGTTCTCAGTAACTACAGGCTTTGTCAATTCTCTTCCCCAAATATTACGTACAGATAAAGACCTCATTTTATAACTCTCCCTCACCCCATCGTATCCAATCCCTCCTATCCATTCCTAACAGCCTCTGGGAGGCCAGAGGGGATAATTTTACCATTTAAACTTCCACTAATCCTGAATGTCCTGGATGCAATGAATTCTGAACCACAATAACTCTATATTAGAGAAACACAGAGCAGAGTAGCCTACTCATTCTATCTTCATGTTTCTGTTTTCTCTTCCTGTCCATTTTGTTAGAGGATTTATTACACTGTTGTGCAGTAATTGACATTTTTCTTTTTTCTTTTCTTTTTTTTTTTTTTTTTTTGTTGGTGTTTTTTTTTTTTTTTTTTTTTTTTTTTTTGAGACGGAGTTTCGCTCTTGTTGCCCAGGCTGGAGTGCAATGGCGCGATCTCGGCTCACCGCAACCTCCGCCTCCTGGGTTCAGGCAATTCTCCTGCCTCAGCCTCCTGAGTAGCTGGGATTACAGGCACGAGCCACCATGCCCAGCTGATTTTTTGTATTTTTAGTAGAGACGGGGTTTCACCATGTTGACCAGGATGGTCTCGATCTCTTGACCTCATGATCCACCCGCCTCGGCCTCCCAAAGTGCTGGGATTACAGGCGTGAGCCACCGCGCCCGGCTAACATTTTTCTTTGTTTCTCTTTTAGACTGATAAACTCTTTGTGGGCAGGAAGAGTACCTTGTATCTCTCTCCAGCTTTAGTGCCTATCCAACAGGTTTTGCAGTGCTAAGTGAATTCCTCCCCTCTTGATTACAGGAATGCTAACTAACCCACAAAGATGATGCTGTTAAGGTCTTTCAAGATCCAGCTTCAATGCTAGTTTCTCCTTGAAGCTGTTTTAGCATTTTCCCACCAATGCTAAAACAGGTCACATTCTCTTTTATTCAAGTGTTCAGGCTTTGGAGTAGGACCTGAGATCAAATCCAAGTCCTGCCATTTACCTTCTATCTTAAACAAATCACTAAAGCTCTCTAACAACGATATCAACCACAGAACAACCAATACTTACCATGTGCCAGATACTGTTCTGAGTGTTTTATATGAATTAACTCACTTAACCTTCATAGCGACCCTACGTTTGTACAACACAGTGAATGCAACTAATGTCACCTAAGTATACACTTTAAAATGGTTAAAATGGCATATTTTATGTCGTATATCTTTTTATCACAATAAAGGTAAACATAGGCACAGAGAGGTAAGTAATCTGCTCAAAGTCACACAGCCAGTAAGCAGCAGAACTACTTCAAACCTCAGAAGTCTAGCTTAGAGTCCATACTCTTAACTTCTATACTGTATTGCTTCTCACAAAGTCTTATTTTCTTTGTATATAAGAACAGCATTACCTACCTTACAGGTATATAAAGTGCTTCACACATGGCAAGAGCTCAAAGACGTTATTTATTGTTTTGCCTTAGTCCTTTTCTACACATTTAGACTCCCTGAAGGCCAAGTCTTTCTTAACTATCTTTGCATTTCTCTCATTGTACCCAGCATAGAGTACAACAAATAGCAGACTCAAAATAAATACTTTCTCCAGAGGAATATCTGTGGCATCTAGAAACCCAAATATGGAAGAAAAAAAACAAAAAGACAACACTATACAAGTAAAAATTTGAAGTGTTATTACAGATATAAAGTAACATTTGTGCAATTTTTATAGAGTGCTCCATTCTGACTGATGCAATTGACACTGAGCTAGCTAAGGTCTTAAGGGTAAGTAAGGGGAGACAGTACATCTATTTCCCTAGGTGGCAGTTATAAGTACTACAAAATGCAAGTCCAAGGAAAAAAATCCTCAATCGTGACATCAGGATAATCATAACAGTAAAATACTGTTTAAAAAAAACAAACAAAAAGGCCAGACGCAGTGGCTCACGCCTGTAAACCCAGTACTTTGGGAGGCCGAGGCGGGTGATCACCTGAGATCGGGAGTTCGAGACCAGCCTGGCCAACATGGAGAAACCCTGTCTCTCCCAAAAACACAAAATTAGCTGGGCATGGTGGTGCATGCCTGTAATCCCAGCTACTCAGGAGGCTGAGGCAGGAGAGCCGCTTGAATCTGGGAGGTGTAGGTTACGGTGAGCCAAGATTGCGCCCTTGCACTCCAGCCTGGACAACAAGAGCGAAACTCTGTCTCAAAAAAAAAAAAAAAAAAGTTCAACGCAGCAAAACTCGGCTCTACAGACACACTTGATGCAGAAGACAAAACAGAGCAACCTTTGTAAAGGCTAAATAACTACAACAGTATTCTCAATACTATTTGGCATACGATCTAGAAGACCAAGGTAGAGTAAACAGTAAAGACAAAATGAGGAGACCTACATTTCCAGATCCCCGTGGCACTGATATTGGACTGTAAAACCACAGATCTCAGGGCTGCCACCTTAGTGCCAAGCGGACGCAAGGACACGTAGTGTAACTGTTCCAACTTGGACGGAGCTCAGGGTGGTCCAGGTCAAAGTCGGTGCAGTCCACCACGGCTCAGCTCTACGAAAGGGTTGCAAGGAGCTGAAAGCAGCAAAACGGCTTTTGTGGGGCCTACAATAGCCTTCCCGAGCGCCCCAGAAACCGCTAAACCTCGTCTCTCCCGAATCCACCTGGAGTCGCTCCGACTGGAGAAACCAAGAGTCTGCCGCCTTAAAATGTCTAAAACAATAAGCAACTCCAACTTCCACTTTCAAAGCGCTTACGGTTTCCATTTGCTCCTTTGCCTCAGTGGGAGGAATGGAACATGAAGACACCGCTTCCCGCCCCGCCCCAGGTAGGCCCTGAATCAGTTGGGGGTTAAAAATAATGAGGCGGGCAAGGCAGCCTCTGGCCACAGACTCCAAAGAAAGGGAACGACCCGAGCATCAGACCAGAACAGACCCTCACACCGGGGCCCTGGGGTCAGCCGGGCCCCGCAGCAGCAGCCTCGAAGGGACAAGAAGAGCCAGGAGAAAAAGAGAGCGGCAAAGCTCACCTGCCGCTTGTTCATCCGCCGCACATCGTCCAGAAAGTCTAGAGACAGCATGGCGGGGACGGCGAGCAGGACACCGGCAAGGAAGAAGGCGCGATGACCAGCGGGCGGAACGACTGGCTCTCGGGTCGGGCTCACACTATACAGTACCCCGCAGTGCCTGCACTTCCGGTTCCGGGGCGGGAGCCGGCAGGGTCTGGCACGGTCCCGCCCCTTCGCTGCGGAGAGCGGACAAAGAAACTCACTACAGTGCTAGTCCAGTCTCAGGGCTTGGCCTCGCCGGGGGAGGGTTCTCCCGCTCTGGCTCTAGCAAGAGAGCCAAGAACCGACTGGATGCCACTTCTTGGGATCTGCCCCGCGGCCCCTCACCTAGGCGGCGACCCAGGTTCAGGTGGGGAGGCAGCCCTGCCACCTTCGGAAGGCGGGACCCTGTGCACGCCACGCCAATCGCGAGCAACTTCTCCGGTGTGGGCGGGTATGGGTGTGGCAATGGACGGGTCCTGTGTCCGTGAGTTCTCAGGTCGAGCAGGTCTTCCGCGCTACGGAAAGCTGACGAAGTGCTCCTTCTTTTTTCTCTTCTTTTCCTTTCCTTTCCTTTTCTTTTTTTCTTTTCTTTTCCTTTCCATTTTTTCTTTTCCTTTCTTCGTCTCACTGTGTCGCCTGGGCTGGAGTGCAGTGGCGCAAACTCGGCTCACTGCAACATCCGCCTCCCGGGTCCAGGCGATTCTCCTGTCTCAGGCTCCCAATTAGCTGGGATTACAGGTGCGCGTCACCATGCCTGGTTAATTTTTGTATTTTTAGTAGAGATGGGGGTTTCAATCTGTTGGCCAGGCTGGTCTCGAACTCCTGAGCTCAGACGATCCGCCCGCCTTGGCCTCCCAAAGTGCTGGGATTACAGGCGTGAGCCACCGAGCCTGGCGGACGAGGTCCTTTCAGTAACTGCTTTTTGCGTAAGGTTGAACTAAATGAGAGACCTTCAAAGCACTGCCTGAACCTGCCAGGAATTTACAATCCTCTTGATTGGAGAGAAAACAGCCCGAGACAATTAGAAAACACCCAAACGGTGCAACAATGTGATGAGACCACCAGTGGTGTGGGTAGTTAAGAAGTGACTTCCTTTATGATCTTGACTTTGCTGACAGGATTTGACATGGTCTCCTTGAATTCTACCTCCTGGTTTTCTTAACTGCGACACCTTGATGTGACTATCTTTTCGCTACCTTTTGCTTTGACTGGCCAAAGCTCCTAATACTCACTTCAGTCAACAAAGACTAAAACTGGATTACTTGGTATTATTTCTCTCTCTCTCTCTCTTTTTTTCAATATAATAATTCTCTCCCATTAGGGAAAGATGAATGAAGGATATACTGGAACTCTTTGCACTACCCTCGAAATTCTTTAAATGGAAAGTCATTCCAGAATAAAAACTTGAATTTATTGGAGGATGGCTGTTAAAAA
>NW_016107610.1:2436607-2438959 GCF_001604975.1 Cebus imitator
GAGGCTGAGGCAGGAGAATTGCCTGAACCCAGGAGACGGAGGTTGCGGTGAGCCGAGATCGCGCCATTGCACTCCAGCCTGGGTAACAAGAGCGAAACTCCGTCTCAAAAAAACAAACAAACAAACAAAGGTTAAAGACGAAATCACTATATTAACCAGCAATTCCACTGCTAGGTATATACCAAAGAAAATTGAAAACATTTGGCCACACAAAAACTTGTACATGAATGTTCACAGCAGCATTATTTATTTATTTATTTATTTTGAGATGGAGTCTTACGCTGTCGCCAGGGCTGGAGTGCAATGGTGAAATCCCGGCTCAGTGAAACCTCCACCTCTCGGGTTCACGCAATTCTCCTGCCTCAGCCTCCCGAGTAGCTGGGATTACAGGCGCACACCACCACACCTGGCCAAATTTTTTTATTTTTAGTGGAGATGGGGTTTCACTATGTTGGCCAGACTAGTCGGCCTCGAACTTCGGACATTGTGATCTCCCCGCCTCGGCCTCCCAAAGTGCTGAAATTACAGGCGTGAGCCACCGTACCTGGCCCATATCAACATTATTCATACTAGCTAAAAAGTAGAAATAACTGAAACGTTTATCAATTAATGAACAGATAAATAAATGTGGTATATTGGAACAATGTACTAATAATTCCGCTGGTACAATGGAATATTATTTGGCAACCAAAGGAAATACTATAACATGAATGAACCTTGAAACAGATTTAGTGAAAGGATCCAGTCACAAAAGACTAAGTATTGCATGATTCCATTTAGATAAAATATCCAGAATAGACAAATCTGTAGAGATGAAAATCAGTGGTTGCTTAGGGCTGGGAGAGTTGGGGAAAATGGGGAGTGGCTGCTGATGGCATGGAGTTTCTTTTAGGGGATGCTAGTTGTACAACTATGTGAATATACTCAAGCCCATTAAATTGCACACTTCACATTGGTGGTGTATGGTATGTGCATTATGTCACAATAAAGCTATTATGAGAAAGAAAAACCACTGGTGTCTGGCTCCCTGTTAAATTCCTAGTGGTGAACACACAGCCTGGCACATATTACCTACCCAGTAAATACTTGTTGAATTTAAAATTGTGTGTGTATGTGTGTGTTTTTGTTATCTCCAACAACTGCTGCCTCTAGGCACCCCATACTTATTGAGATGAAAAAAAAAAATTCCTAATTTATCTAACTTAAAACGACCTGTGGAAGAAAATACATGTGAACTCTGTGAGGACAGGGACATTGTCTTGTCCACCCCTTTATCTCCAGCTCCCATAAGAGTACCAGACATGTAGCAGAGTATTTGTTAATAAATGTTAAATATGGGTTCTAGCCTAAATTCTGGCCAGTAGAGCCCTTGGCCTATGCCTATTAATATTGAATTCAAACCTGAAAGTGAGCGCCAGCAACTGTGTAAATGAATATGAATCTTGCATGTGTATGTGTGTGTGTGTGTGTTTTCTTTTTTCTTGCTACAAGAACTCACAGAAAAAGTATGACTCTTGCAATGTGTAGAAAAGAGCCCTAAGAGGCATAAAATCCTTTGGAGTTTAGATGTGGCAAAAGTCAATTTAGTTGGGGAAGCTTGTGCGGAGCTTAAAAAGGGTCTCAGGCCAGGCACAGTGGCTCACTCCTGTAATCCCAGCATTTTGAGAGGCCAAGGCAAAAGGATCCCTTGGGCCCAGGAGTTCAGGACCAACCTGGGCAACAAAGTGAGACCTCCTCTCTACTAAAAATAAGAAATTAGGTGAGGCGCAGTAGCTCATATCTGTAATCCCAGCACTTTGGTAGGCCGAGGCAGATGGATCACCTGAGGTCAGGAGTTTGAGACCAGTCTGGCCAACAAGGCAAAACCCCATCTCTACTAAAAATACAAAAATTAGCAAGGCGTGGAAGTATGTGCCTGTAGTCTCAGGTACTCGGAGGCTGAGGCAGGAGAATCGCTTGAACCTGGGGCAGAGGTTGCAGTGAGCCGAGATCGCACCATTACAGTCTAGCCTGGGATACAGAGTGAGACTCTGTCTCAAAAAAAAAATTTAAAAAAGGAATGCATGAGAAAGGAACAGGACCAGGGGAGAGTGATATAAACTAGGATGATCTCGGCCGGGCGCGGTGGCTCAAGCCTGTAATCCCAGCACTTTGGGAGGCCAAGGCGGGTGGATCACAAGGTCAAGAGATCGACACCATCCTGGTCAACATGGTGAAACCCCGTCTCTACTAAAAATACAAAAACATTAGCTGGGCATGGTGGCGCGTGCCTGTAATCCCAGCTACTCAGGAGGTTGAGGCAGGAGAATTGCCTGAACCCAGGAGGCGGAGGTGTGGTGAGCCGAGATCGCG
>NW_016107610.1:2439082-2443115 GCF_001604975.1 Cebus imitator
TTAATGAGGTTTCCTGTAGTGCTCAGTGTCTTATGAAAATAATTCAGATATTTAGGACAGGTGATCCCAGACTTGATATAGGTGTAAAGCCTATGGAATTAAATTTTCCAAATGTGAGACTCTGACATGCTATTTTCTCTGCCAACTGGGATGCCAGTCTTTCTCACACATAAGTCTTTTAGGCCCTATCAATCACAATGGTATGTCTGGCATTTTCCTTTATAGAGAGCCTGCTGGCCCTGCTGAAGGAAGCACCTTAAGATAGAGGTTAAATTACAGCCACTTAGTTTTGAATCACAGATCAATTGCTAGCTGTTTGATCTTGGACCAGTTAGTTAACTCTTTTTCAAAAAAAAAATTAATTTAATTTAATGCTTCTAGAGACAGTCTCACTCTGTCGCCCAGGTTGAAGTGCAGTGATGCGATCACAGTTCACTGCAGCCGAAACCTACCAGACTCAAGCCATCCTCCCACTCAGCCTCCCAAGTAGCTGGGACTGCAGGCACATGCCACAAACCACCCACCTCAGTAAGCAATTTTTTAATCCCTAGTTTTCTGGTGTATAAAATAGGAATATAAAAGAATTTATGTCATTTGAGGATTTAACAAAATAGAACATGTAAATAAAGCTCTTGGGGGCTGGGCATGGTAGCTCTTGCCTGTAATCCCAAAACTTTGAGAGGCCAAGGTGGGCAGATCACTCAAGCCCAGCAGCTCGAGACCAGCCTGGGCAACACAGTGGGACCCTCATCTCTACAGAAAATTTAAAAAATTAGCCAGGCGTGGGTGCACATGCCTGTAGTTCCAGCTACTTGGGAGGCTGAGTCAGGAGGATCAATGGAGTCCTGAAGGTTGATCCTGCAGTGAGCCGTAATTGTGCCACTGTACTCCATACTCGGCAAGAGAGACCCTATCTCAAATAAATAAATAAATAAATAAATAAATAAAGCTCTTGTCACAATAAATGACAAATGGTAAATGGACCAAGAATGTTAATAATTATTAAAAAAAAAAGGAATGGGTTCAGACTGATACCCAAATTCTAGACTAGGAAGGTCCATCATTATGGCTGAGCCCTGGTTAACCACTTCTGTACAAATCAAGGGTGTCTACCAGCAGAAGCAAAGTAGACTTCGTGTTTTTAAAACCCCATTAAAAATAATTATAATCTTACCAGTTTCTCCTTCACCTTCTCAATGTAGGAAGTGGTGGGTGGAAGTGGAAGGTCCTCTATGACCCTGCCAGAAAAGGAAGTGGCCCAGGCATATCACAGCAAACTGGTGCACAGGCCGCACTGGAGGTGTGGCTCTTCCCTGGTGCCATCTCCCGCAAGGATCTATCTGAGTTTGCTGGGGGTGGCCTGAGGTCACGTCAGGGGGATGCAGAGATGGAACTTTCTGCCTATCAACCCAGTGGGTATGGACATCAGATATCAAGGTTTTAATAGATGCAGCAGCTCTGCATAGCATGGGGTAACAGAAAGAAATGTCATTCTCAAAAATCAAAGGCACCTTCTGTGCAGAGAGATTACTGGGGTCACCCAAGTCTCCCTGGAACATTTTTGGAAAGCTCTCTTTAAAAAGCCCTAGACAGCTGCAGGGACAGCTGTGAGAGGGAAGCCCCAGCCTTCTGGGTTGGTATGTGTGCATATGTAATGGGGGTTGGGGAGAACACACCAATTTCCTGCTTAACTGTACTGCTTTCTTTTTTAGCTAAAAGAAGAAAGGGCCCTTGATGTTTGTTTTGTGAGGCCTTAGAGAGGATAGATCCCTGTTGTGAATGTGAATGTTGTGTGGGTAGAGCATCTAGAATGGGGACACCCTTAGCCTCTCCCTTCTATCTGGGCCTGCACCCCCTCCCTCTTGGAGGAGTTGACTTTGAGCTCTTGGATCTCAAAGGTAATGACAGGGAATTGGCTCTTGATATCCCTCTTGATAGGTTAAGGGATCCTATAGGAATCTGTTGAGGCAGTGAATCACCACTGGAAATGTCGCTTGTGTAAATCTGGATATAAATATTCAGAATATAATCACATTCATTAGCAATCATTTATATATTCATTCAAGTATTTAGAAATACTTACCTAAAGCCTCTGAAGAGCCTGTCTTCAAAGTACTCATGCTGAATCTCTGTGATTTGGCTACTGCCTCTTTTTTCTTTTCTTTTTATTTTTGAGTTGCCTAGGCTGGAGTGCAGTGGCCCGATCTCAGCTCACTGCAACCTCCACCTCTCAGGTTCAAGCAATTCTTGTGCCTCAGCCTCCCAAGTAGCTGGGATTACAGTTGTGCACCACCATACCCAGCTAATTTTTGTTTTTTTGGTAGAGATGGGGTTTCACCATGGTGGTAAGGCTGGTCTTGAACCCCTGACCTCAGGTGATCCAACTGCCTTGGCCTCTCAAAGTGCTGGGATTACAGGCATGAGCCACCGAGCCCAGCAGGCCACTGCCTCTTCCATCAACTTGCTATCTGATGTTCCTTGCCAACTCCTTATCCTACAGTCCAGACATACTCAACCACCTATACTCCAGCATATGGCACAGGGATTAAAGAAGTGATCGCTGAAGCCAAACTGCTCTAACCCTTACTGCGTGACTCTAGAGGAGTTACTTTATCTCTATATGTCTCCGTTTCTTCATCTGTAAACAGGTATTTTAGCACCCAGGTTTTTTTGTTTTTTTTTTTTAATTAGAATTAAGCAAGCTAGACAGGGTACAGTGGCTGATGCCTATAATCCAGTGCTTTAGGAGGTCAAGGTGGGTGGATTGCTGAGCCCAGGAGTTTGAGACCAGCCTGGGCAAGATGGTGGAAACCTGTCTCTACAAAATATATGAAAATTTGTTAGGCGTGGTGGCAGGCACCTGTAGTCCCAGTTACTCAGGAAGCTGAGGTGGGACGATTCATTGAGCCTGGGAGGTTGAGGCTGCAGTGAGCTGTGATTGCACTACAGCCCTCCAGCCTGGGTGACAGAGCAAGATCCTGTCTCAAAAAAAAAAAAAAAAGAATTAAGTGAGCAAATGAATAAAACCCACTAGAGAGGCCAGGTGCAGTGTCTCACATCTGTAAGCCCAGAACTTTGAGAGGCCCTGCAGGAAGATCAGTTGAGCCCAGGAGTTCAAGGCCACAGTGAGCTATGATCTAGCCACTGCATTCCAGCCTGGGTGATAGAGCAAGACCCCTGTCTCTGTAAAAACAAACCAAAAGAAGACAAAATACCACCAGAACAGTGCCTGACACCTAGTAAATCATGGTTATTATTATCAGAATGTCCTCCCACTTACAGGCCTGACAAACTCCTGCTTACTCTTCCAGGCCCTGTCTAGATGTCATGTCCTATGTGAAGCCTGTCCAGGCCTTTTCAAGTCAGAGTTAATTGCCTTTTCATTAGTTCCACACTTGTTTTTTTCTTTTCTTTTCTTTCTTTTTTTTTGAGACAGGGTCTCACTCTGTCACCAGGCTGGAGTGCAATGGTGTGATCACAGCTCACTGCAGCCTCTACCTCCTGGGTTCAAGCAATCCTCCCACCTCAGCCTCCTGAATAACTGAGGCTACAGGCAGGTGCCACTGCATCTGGTTAATTTTTTTTATTGTTTGTAGAGACAGGTTCTTGCTATGTTGCCCAGACTGGTCTTGAACTCCTGGGTTCAAGCAATCCTCCCACCTCAGCCTCCCAAAGTGTTGGGATTACAAATGTGAGCCATTGTGCCTGGCCATATTTATCTATGTAACTATCTATCTATCTCTAGCTAGCTATCTTTTTTTTTTTTTGAGAACTCTTGATGCCCAGGCTAGAGTGCAGTGGCACTATCTCAGCTTGCTGCAACTGCCACCTCCTGGGTTCAAGTGATTCTCCTGCCTTAGCCTCTTGAGTAGCTGGGATTACAAGCGCCCACCACCACATCTGGCTAAATTTTTATATTTTTAGTAGAGATGGGTTTCATTGTGTTGGCCAGGCTGGTCTCAAACTGCTGACCTCAGGTGATCCATCCACTTTGACCTCCCAAAGTGCTGGGATTACAGGCATGAGGCTCTGC
>NW_016107610.1:2443660-2453637 GCF_001604975.1 Cebus imitator
CAGCCTCCTGAGTAGTGGGATTACAGGCGCCTGCCACTATGCCCAGCTGATTTTTATATTTTTAGTAGAGACGGAGTTTCACTACGTTGACCAGGCTGGTCTCAAACTCCTGACCTCAGGTGATCTGCCCACCTCAGCCTCCCAGAGTGCTGGGATTACTGGCATGAGCCACCGCATCCGGCCTAAATGTACTTTTATATGTTCCTTGTTACATGGAACTTCTATCATGTTCAATTTTCTGAATCTAAAATAAGGCATCAGTGCCTGACCAGAGATTCTTGCTGTCCTAAACAAAAGCTCATTAACACATTTGGGTTCATAATGGGTGAACTGGAACTGAACTGCCGAAGGAACATTTTTGGGGTGGAGTACTTCCTGTGTTGAGCCTGCCTCTTCCAGATTTGTCAACATCCTGCTTCCCAACTCCCACTGTTAATGAGCCTGCCTGGAGAAGAATGCACAATACCAGGCTCACCCCTCGCCCTGGAGGCCCCAAAGACACATAACTTCTTTCAGTTCCCCAGAAGGCTCTGGGCATTCATTAAACCTGCTTCTTCTGGCATTCTTTAGTTCTTCCTTCTCCCCTTTGCTTAGCCATTCTTTATTCAATATTCAGGTTCCATCTTAGACATTATTCCCTTCACTTCTAGCCCCCAAAGCCTTCTCTTATCTCCCAAAATGGAAGCATGAACTGTGAGCCCTTCATACTTTCCCTATCACAGCGCTTGTCACATTTTATTGTCATTACTTTTCTGGTTCCTCTGCTAAACTGTGCTCTTCACAAGCCAGGCAACGCCTATAAAGCTATCCCGAGGTACAGTTCCTGACCCATAGTTGATGTTCAGTAACTGCTATTAGGAAAAAAAAAATGGATCAGACATAATGGCTCATGCCTATAATCCCAGCACTTTGGGATGCTGAGGCAGGGGGATTGCTGGAGCCCAGGAGTTTGGGACCAGCCTGGACAACATAGGGAGGCCCATCTCTACAAAATGCAAGAAAAAAAATAGCTAGGTGTGCTACAACCTGGGCAACAGAGTGAGACCCTGTCTTCAAAAATAAAAAAATAAAAAGAGAGAGAAAAGAAATGAACAAGTGAATAAAAGAAATGAGTGTTCAGCAGCACACCTGTATCACATTCCCCTGCCTTTTTATCTTCCCCAAAGAATCTGTGCACCTGGGTTTTAAAAAGTAAGCAAACAGCTGGGCACGGTGGCTCATGCCTGTAACCCCAGCACTTTGGTAGTCCGAGGTGGGCAGCTCACTTGAGCTTGAGTTTGAGACCAGCCTGGGCAATATAGTGAAACCCCATCTCTACAAAAAAATACAAAAATTAGCCAGGTGTGGTGGCACCCACCTGATGTCCCAGATATTTGGGGGGCTGAGATGGAAGGATTGCTTGAGCCAGGAGGTAGAGACTGCAGTGAGCCAAGATTGCACCACTGCACTCCAGCCTAGGTGACAGAGCCAGACTCCATCTTAAAAAAGTAAAAATAGGCTGCTCGTGGTGGCTCACACCTGTAATCCCAGCACTTTGGGAGGCTGAGGTAGGCGGATGACCTGAGGTTAGGGGTTCGAGGCCAGCCTGGACAACATGGCGAAACCCTGTCTCTATTAAAAATACAAAATTAGCTGGACATGGTGGCATATGCCTGTAGTTCCAGCTACTCGGGAGGGTGAGGCAGGAGAATCTCCTGAACCTGGGAGATGGAGGTTGCAGTGAGCCAAGATTGCGCCATTGCTCTTCAGCCTGGGCAAAAAGAACGAAACTCTGTCTCAAAAAAAAAAGGGGGGGGGGGCGGAGTATTGGCTCACATGATCATAAGATATGTCCCATAATAGGCCGTCTGCAAGCTGAGGAGCAAAGAAACCAGTCTGAGTCTGAAAATCTCAAAAGTAGAAAAGCCGCAGACATCAGTGCACAAGAGCCCATGATAAACCACTGGGGTAAGTCCAGGAGTCCAAAAGCTGAAGGTGTCCAAGGGCAGGAAGCATTCAGCACCGAAGAAAGACGAAGGCTGGGAGACTCAGCAAGTCTGCTCGTTCCACTTTCTTCTGCTTTTTCTAGCTGCACTGGCAGCGGAGGAATGGTGTCCACCCAGATTAGGGTGGGTCTTCCTCTCCGAGTCCACTGATCCAAGAGTTAACCCTCTTTGGCAGTGCCCTCACAGACACACTAAGGAACAATGCCCTACATCCTTTAATCCAATCAACTTGACACCCGATATTAGCCATCACACCTGGCTAATTTATAGACAGGGTCTTGGTATGTTGCCCAGGCAGGTCTTGAACTCTTGGCCTCAAGCAGTCCTCCTGCCCTGACCTCCCAAAGTGCATGGATTACAGGCACGAACCACTATGCCCAGCAGTACTTTTAAAAAAAATAAAATAAATAAATAAAGAACACATGGGGAATGGGTCACATGACAAGGGCTCATGCTAATGGATTGCTCTAAAGGTATCAATTTAGAAAAATAATGCTCATTAACCACTATTCTCAAGTACACCTCCATTTCTCTTCTTTTATTATAGCTTCAAGGAATATATGTATGGATTTGTCACATGGATATACTGCACAATGGTGAGGTTTAGGCTGCTAAGTGTACCCACCACCCAAATAGTAAACATTGTCCCAGTAGGTAATTTTTCACCTCTCACCTTCCTTCCTCATCTTCCACATCTCTCCCAGCTTTTGCAGTCTCCAGTGTCTATTATTTTTTTTTTTTTTTGAGACAGAGTCTCACTCTGTTGTTAGGCTGGAGTGCAGTGGCACAATCTCTGCTCACTGCAACCTCCACCTCCTGAGCAGCTGGGACTATAGAGGCACACCACCATGCCCAGCTAATTTTTGTATTTTCAGTAGAGACGGGGTTTCACTATGTTGGCCAGGATGGTCTCCATCTCCTGACCTCATGATTTCGCCTTGGCCTCCCAAAGTGCTGGGATTACAGGCACGAGCCACCTCACCCGGGCTATTTTCATCTTTCTATCCATGCATATCTATTGTTCAGCTCCCACTTATAGATGAGAATATTTACTATTTGGTTTTCTGTTTCTGAGTTATTTCACTTAGTATAATGGTCTCCAGTTCTATCCTTGTTGCTGTAAAAGACATGATTTCATTCTTTTTTATAGCTACATAGTATTCCATGGTGTATATATGCCATATTTTCTTTATTCAATCATCCATTGATGGACACAAGTTGATTCCATGACTTTTCTATGGTGAATAGTGCTGCAATAAACATACAAGTGCAGGTGTATTTATTTATTTATTTATTTATTTTGGAGATGGAGTCTCCGTCTGTCACCCAGGCTGGAGTGCAATGGTGCCATCTCTGCTGACTGCAACCTCCGCCTCCCAGCTTCAAGCAATTCTCCTGCTTCAGCCTCCCAAGTACTTGGGATTACAGGCACACGCTGCCATGCGTGGCTAATTTTTTGTATTTTAGTACAGTCAGGGTTTCACTGTGTTGCCCAGGCTGGTCTAGAACTCCTGAGCTCAGGCACTCCACTCCCCTTGGCCTTCCAAAGTGCTAGGATTACAGGCATGAGCCACCTCACCCGGCCAGGTGTCTTTTTTTTTAAATATAACGATTTCTTTTGTAGGGGTATATACTCAGTAGTGGGATTCCGGGTAGAATGCAGTTATGTCTTTAGGGGTTTTTTTTGTTTTTTGTTTGTTTGTTTTTTTTCTGTGATGGAGTCTCTCTCTGTCACCCAGGCTGGAGTGCACTGGGACGATCTCAGCTCACTGCAACCTCCACCTCCCGGGTTCAAGCGATTCTCCTGCCTCAGCCTCCTGAGTAGCTGAGATTACAGGTTCATGCCACCACGCCTGGCTAATTTTTTGTATTTTTAGTAGAGACGGGGTTTCACCATGTTAGCCAGGATGGTCTTGATCTCCTGACCTCGTGATCCACCCACCTTGGCCTCCCAAAGTGCTGGGATTACAGGAGTGAGCCATCGTGCCTGGCCGTGTCTTCAGTTCTTTGAGAAATCTCCATAGTTTTCCACAGAAGTTGGACTCATTTACATTCTTATCAACACTGTAGAAGTATTCCCTTTTCTCTATATCCTTGCCAACATCTCCTTCTCTCTCTCTTTTTTTTTAACTTTTTAATAATATCCATTGTTATCATTTTTTTCTTTTTGAGACAGAGTTTTGCTCTTGTTGCCCAGGCTGGAGTGCAATAGCACAATCTTGGTTCACCGCAACCTCTGCCTCCCAGGTTCAAGCAAGTCTCCTGCCTCAGCCTCCTGAGTAGCTGGGATTACAGGCATGTGCCACCACACCTGGCTAATTTTCTATTTTTAATAGAGATGGGGTTTTTCCATGTTCTTCAGGCTGGTCTTGAACTCCTGACCTTAGGTGATCCATCCACCTCAGCCTCCCAAAGTGCTGGCATTACAGGCATGAGCCACTGTGCCTGGCCTATCTTTCAGGGTCTCACTCTGTTGCCCAGGCCGGAGTGCAGTGATGGCATCATGGCTCACTGCTGCCTTGATCTCCCAGGCTCAAGTCATTCTCCTGCTCCAGCCTCCAGAGTAGCTGGGACTACAGGTGCCAACCACTATGCCTGGCTGCTAATTCTTTTTTTTTGAGACAGAGTCTCACTCTGTTACCCAGGCTGGAGTGTAATGGTGTGGTCTCGTCTTACTGCAACGTCTGACTCCCAGATTCAAGTGATTCCCCCGCCTCAGCCTCCCGAGTAGCTAGGACTACAGGCATGTGCCACCACGCCCGGCTAATTTTTTTATTTTTAGTAGAGATGGGGTTTCACTATGTTGGCCAGGCTGGTCTCAAACTCCTGACCTTGTGATCCGCCCACCTCGGCCTCGGCCTTCTAAAGTGCTGGGATTACAGGTGTGAGCCACTGCGCCCTGCCCACCTGGCTAATTAATCGATTAATTATTATTATTATTTTTTGAGACAGAGTCTTGCTCTGTTGCCAGCCTGGAGTGCAGTGGCACAATCTCGGTTTGCTGCAACCTCTGCCTCCCAGGTTCAAGTGATTCTTCTGCCTCAGCCTCCTGAGTAGCTGGGATTACAGGCACGTGTCATCATGCCCAGCTAATTTTTGTATTTTTAGTAGAGACAGGGTTTCACCACATATGGCCAGGGAGGTCTCAAACTTCTAACCTCAAGTGATCTACCTGCCTAGGTCTCCCAAAGTGCTGGGATTACAGGCATAAGCCACCATGCCTGGCCAATTAAATTTATTTTTTGTTGAGATGCAGTCTCCCTGTGTCTCCCTCAAACTCCTGGGTTTAGGCACTCCTTCCTTCAGCCTCCCAAAGTGCTGACAGACCTGAGCCACTGTGCCTGGCTTAATAATACCCATTCCGACTGGTGTAAGATGGTATCTCATTGTGATTTTAATTAGCATTTCTCTGAGGATTGGTGACGTAGCGTATTTTTTCATATGTTGTTGGGTGCTTGTGTGTCTTCTCTTGAGAAATGTTTGTTCGTGTTCTTTGCCCACTTTTTAATGAAGTTGTTTTTGTTGTTGAGTTGTTTGACTTCCTTGTAGTTTCTGGATATTAGTCCTTTGTCAGATGAATAATCTGCAAATATTTTCTCCCATTCTGTAGGTTGTTTGTTTACTCTGTTAATTTTTTTTTTTTTTTTGCTGTGCAAGTAATAGTTTTGATATATTGAGCTAAAGTATATTATTAAAATTAACTTCATTTGTTTTTTATGTAACTTATTTATTTACTTTTTAGACCCAGAGTCTCACTCTGTTGCCCAGGCGGAAGTGCATTGATGTGATTGAAGTTCATTCATTGCAGCCTCAGGCCTAGCCTCCCAAATAGTTGGGTCTACAGGCACATGCCCTCAGGTGATCTGCCCTCCTCAGCCTCCCAAAGTGCTGGGATTACAGGCTTGAGCCACTGCACCTGGCCATTTTGGTATATTTTTATACCAAGTATGTTGTGATAAACAGGATTTTCCTGAGAAATAGGGGAGCTTGGCATGTAGAGGTTGATTTTCAAGCTGAGTCAGATGGCTACCTCCTTTTTGCTCAGATCTGCTTTTCTAGTCTTTTCCTGGTCTACTAGAGGCCCTGGAACCTTAGCATTTTGTCAGCACCTTTTGGTGTAACCCCTGGGACTAGAGCATTGGTGTCACAGCAGGAGTGAACCCTCACCATGTGCTAGTCCTTGTCCTGTTTGCCCAGCTTGCTCACTATGGCTATCAGTTTTTATGTCTCTCGTTCTAGCCTCTGACCTGCCCATGAAACTGTGCAGATCCCTTTGCTTTATGGTTTGGTTTTGGGTTTCTCTGCATTTTTTGCATGTGGAAGTTTGGCAAAAATAAATGAGGTCTGTTCTTTAGACAGATATCTTGAAGTCACTCATCAGATAATACTGATAGATGAGACATACATCATAAAATCCTTGTAGTTGCAATAAACAACTTGCCAGTATGTGCAAACTGTTTTCCCTTTCATTCTCTTGAATTAAGGGAGTATTAACGGAGGACTGATTCTCCTGTGAAGCAACCATTTGGGTAGAGGGCTGGGTGAACCAAGCCCCACCATTGTTCTACATACTCAGCTTTAACATTCTTGGCCATGTTCAGTTTATTCTCTGACCACAGAAGGTCAGCTTGGTTCTTTGCTTGAATTTTTTCTATGTAAACTCAGACTTTCTGGATCGTGCCAATTTTTTTTAAATTCTTTTTTTATTTTTTTTTAAAGATGCGGTTTCACCATGATGGCCAGGCTGGTCTTGAACTCCTGACCTCGGGTGATCCACTCACCTCGGCCTCCCAAAGTGCTAGGATTACAGGTGTGAGCCACCACGCCCGGCCGGATCATGCTAATTTTTTGTGTTGGTTTTTTCTTTTTTGAGATGGAGGCTTGCTTTATCAGCCAGGCTGAAGTGCAGTGGCACAGTCTCAGCTCACTGCAACCTACACCTCCCAGGTTAAAGCCATTCTCCTGCCTCAACCTCCCGGTTAGCTGGAAATTACTGGCACCTGCCACCATGCCCAGCTAATTTTTTTTTTTTTTTGAGATGGAGTCTTGCTCTGTTACCCAGGCTGGAGTTTGGTGGCGCGATCTTGGCTCATTGCAACCTCTGCCTCACAGGTTCAAGCAAGTCTCCTGCCTCAGCCTCCCAAGTAGCTGGGACTACAGGTGCGTGCTACCACGCCCAGCTAATTTTTTGTATTTTTAGTAGAGACAGGGTTTCACCGTGTTAGCCAGGATGGTCTTGATTTCCCGACCTCGTGATCCACCTGTACTCCTCCCAAAGTGCTGGGAGTGCAGGTGTGAGCCACTGTGCCTGGCCCCTTTTTTTTTTTTTTGGCTCTTGTTACCCATGCTGGAGTGCAGCGGCATGGTCTCGGCTCAGTGCAACCTTTGCCTTGGGGTTCAAGCAATTCTCCTGACCCAGCCTCCCAAGTAGCTGGGTTACAGGCACCTGCCACCACACCTGGCTATTTTTTAATTAAAAAAAATTTTTTTTAGTAGTGTTAGGGATTTGACCATGTTGACCAGTCTTAAATTCCTGACTTCAAAGTGATCCACCCACCTCAGCCTGCAAAAGTGTTGGGATTACAGGCGTGAGCCATCACTCCAGACTGCCAATTTTTTTTTTAAAGCAGTTGGTCATATAAACAGGTCATGCCAACTTAAAAAATCAATACACTTTCAGCCAAGCATAGTGGCTCACGCCTATAATCCCAGCACTTTTGGAGACCAAGGTGGGAAGATCTTTTGAGCTTAGGAGTTCAAGACTTGCCTGAACAACATAGTGAGACCCAATCTCTACTGAAAATGTCAAAAACTAGCTGTATGTGGTGATGCACACTTGTAGTCTCAGCTACTCAGAAGGCTGAGGCAGGAGGTTTGCTTGAGTTCAGTAGTCTCAGCCTGCAGTGAGCTCTGTCTGCACCACTGCATTCCAACCTGGGTGACAGAGTGAGATCCTGTCTCAAAAGAAATTTAAAAAATCATCCGGGTGCAGTGGCTCATGCCTGTAATCTCAGCACTCTGGGAAGCCAAGGAGGGTGGATCACTTGAGGTCAGGAGTTTGTGACCAGCCTAGCCAACATGGTATCTCTACTAAAAGTACAAAAAATTTAGCTGGTCATGGTGGTGGGCAACTGTAATCCCAGCTTCTCGGGAGGCTGAGGCATGAAAATCACTTGAACTTGGGAGGCAGAGGTTGTAGTGAGCCGAGATTGCACCATTGCACAACAGCCTGGGCAATAGAGTGAGACTCCATCTGAAAAACAAGACAAAACAAATCAAAAGAAATTTTAAAAAATCTAAATTCTTACATATTCGTGTGGGAAGGAGGATAATTCTAAACAATAAACATAAATCATTAGTATACATGTCTCTTCCAGTCCTTTCTTCCTTCCTCAGTGCTGACAGAAGTATCCCTTCTCCCTCTTAGTGCTAACTTTTCTGCTTGTCTCTTGTATTACGCAGGTAAGCTTTGGTATTTTGGAGTCGTATGACCTGGGTTCAAATCCTGGCTCTGCCATTAACTAGCAGCATGATCTTGGGCAAATGACTTACCTTCTCTGGGCCTTGGTTTCCTCCAAGGGAATAACATATTCTTTGGAAAACATCTGGCCCAGAGAAGCTAATTATGACGGTATTACACTGGCATCATACTCCAACTCAATTGTTTTTTTTTTTTTTTTTTTTGAGACAGAGTCTTGCTCTGTCACCCAGTCTGGAATCCAGTGCCAAGCTAACTTTTTTTGTACTTTTAGTAGAGATGGGATTTTGCCATGTTGGCTAGGCTGGTCTTGAACTCCTGGCCTCAAGTGATAACTCACTTCGGCCTCCCAAAATGCTGGAATTATAGGCATGAGCCACTGTGCATGGCCTCCAGCTGAGTTTTTGAAGCCCTACTCCTCCCTCTGCCAGCTCTAAAATTTCTGCCTTTACCTTAAAAGAAGAAGGAGGAGAAGGAGAAAGGGAAGGAGAAGAGGAGGAGGAGGAGGAGGAGGACGGGGAGTTGGGAGGGGAAGAGGGAGGGGGAGGGGGAGCGGGAGCGGGAGAAGGAGAAGAAGAAGGAGGAGAAGGAGAAGTAGAAGGAGAGCTTTCCTGACCTTTAGAAAGAAAAATATGCCTCAGTTCACTCTGTTATTCTTTCTGGTTAATATCTTACTTTTCCCTTTCATTGCAGAGTCAGTGTTCTCAGGCTGCATATGGTTTACTGCCTCACTGTTATTTCTCCCTTTTCTTCTCTGCCATGTATCATCTGCTGTGACACTATAGTGACCCTTAAGATACTTCAGTAAAGACCAGTGGGTTGGCAAATGCAGCAAATCTCTCTCTCTCTCTTTTTTTTTTTTTTTTGAGATGGAATATTGCTCTGTTGCCTAGTATGGAGTGCAGTGGGGTAATTTTGGCTCACTTCAACCTCTGCTTCCCGGGTTCAGGCAGTTCTCCCTGCCTCAGCCTCTTGAACAGCTGGGATTACAGGCACCTGCCACCACACCCAACTTTTTTAGTAGAGATAGGGTTCACCATTTGGCCAGGCTGGTCTTGAATTCCTGACCTCAGGTGATCTGCCTGCCTTGGCCTCCCAAAGTGTTGGGATTACCGGCGTGAGCCACCTTGCCAAATCTCTCTCTCTTTCTTTCTTTCTTTCTTTTTGAGATAGGGTCTCACTTTGTCACCCAGACAGGAGTGCAGTGGCATGATCATGGTTCACTGCAGCCTCCACCTGCTGGGCTCAAGCGATATTCCCACTTCAGACCCCCAAATAGCTCGGACTACAGGCACGTGTCACCACACCTGGCTAATTTTTTATGGAGACTGGGTTTCTCCATATTGCAAGCTGGTCTTGAACTCCTGGGCTCTAACAATTCATCTGCTTTGGCCTCCCAAAATGCTTGGATTACAGGCATGTGCCACCATGCCCAGCCTCCCCATCTGTCTATTCTTCCGGATTTCACCACTATGACATCCTGCACTCACCGCTTCCCCCACCCCACCTCTTCT
>NW_016107610.1:2453792-2465331 GCF_001604975.1 Cebus imitator
GAGACGGGGTTTCACCATGTTGGCCAGGATGGTCTCGATCTCTTGACCTCATGATCTGCCTGCCTCGGCCTCCCAAAGTGCTGGGATTACAGGCTTGAGCCACTGCGCCTGGCCTTTTTTTTTTTTTAAATGCTTTTCTCCTGTAGCTCCCCTGACCACCAGAAGTTACCCAATCAGGCAGATCAGTATCCCTTATCAGCTCACCAGTCCCGAATAGTTCCTGACACTTCCATCTTCCTGGATCCCCTCTTTGAAAAGTTGTATGTCACACCTTTTCCTTTCTCCTCACCCCTCCCCCTTTGGTGACATTCCTTCCCTCTTGCCTGCGGTTACTTTAAAGTCAGCACCTGCACCCACGCTTGACTCCTCCCCTCCAGCTCACAAGCGGAAGTATCTTCCTAGCTAACGCCAGCCTCTCCACCTTTGCTCTAGATGCCCCCCCTCCACCATTTGACCCAGCCTCTCCATATTTGCTCTAGATCTCTCCTCTCCCACCATTTGGTCCCCTTTAGGGGAGAGAACAGATCATGAGTGATGCATCTGCAGCCTCTCTTGCTCTACCGTATCCCCCTTGTCATCCTTTAAAATTCTTCCTTGCCCTCCCTTCCCCTGATAGTCACTGCCCTCTCTCTCCTCCCTCATTTCTGCCATCAAGCCCAAGCTCTCATGAAGCATTCATTTACTCTTCACTGCAGCCCTTGAGGATGGTATCAGTATTGTCCCTATAAAACAGCAAAGGAGTACAGGTGTTTTATTAAACAAGGTCACCTGGCAGGGGTTTGAAGCCAGAGAGCTGGGCTCAGGGTCTGTGCCCTTGACTGCTATGCCATACCACACTGCATGCCTCATGCTGGATGGCATCTGTTCCCAGCACTCAGCTCAGTGCCTTGCACATACACAATAGGGGGTTAATAAATATGTCTGACTGAATAAATACACGTTGCGGGTTCTTATTCTTTCACTCTTAGAATGACTCACTAATCCAGAGATTCTCAAGAAGTGTAGAGGCTTAGGTTTACGTCTACTTTTCTGAAAGAAGCTACAGTTCTCATACGTTTTTCATAGGTGTCTGTGTCCATAAAAAGTTAATAACTTTTTTGAGACAGAGTCTCACTCTGTCAACCTCCTGGCCTCAAAGGATTTTCCCAAGTAGCTGGGACTACAGCTGTGTGCCACCACACCTGGCTAATTTTGTTGTCTTTTTTGTTGTTGTTATTATTATTATTTTGTAGAGATGGGGTTTTTGCCATGTTGCTCAAGCTGGTCTTGAACTCCTGGCCTCAAGTGATCTGCCTGTCTCGGCTTCCCAGAATACTAGAACTACAGGTGTGAGCCACAGCGTTCGGCCGCAGCTGCTTGATTCATTCATTTTTCTGTCTCCAGTTTCATTTTCCCCCTTCCACTCCCCCTTACATCCTGTACAATGCCAGTAGATGACTAGATTGTCAATGTCTTGTTTTAATTCTGTTGCTGGTAAAAACATAAGAATAGGCCAGGCGACACAGTGGCTCACGCCTGTAATCCTAGTACTTTAGAAGGCTGAGGAAGGCAGATCACTTGAGGTCAGGAGTTCAAGACCAGCCTGACCAACAGAGCGAAACCCCATCTCTACTAAAAATACAAAAATTAGCCGGGTGCGGTGGCATGCACCTGTAATCTCAGCTGCTAGGGAGGCTGAGCTGAAAGGATCACTTGAACCTGGGAGGCAGAGGTTTCAGTGAGCCAAGATCATACCACTGCACTCCAGCTTGGGCAACAGAGTGACACTCTGTCTGAAACAAACAAACAAAATATATTTATTTATTTATTCATATATACAAATTATTCATACTCATATATATGAATAAATAAATTTCCTCTACCTAAAAAGTCTTGAATGCCCTCACCCCACTGCCTCCAAGATAAAAATCAAATACTCTGGCCCAATAGCCGAGGCTTTCAGTAGTCAAAGCCCAGCACACTTTACAAGTACTCCCATTTTTCTCCTGCTTGAATCCTCTGCCCCAAGCAAACCAAAGTCTCCCAACTTCAAAGCCTATGTTCTAATTCATCTTTTAGCAGTTAATTCAACAACAATGTGTTTCATTCCTGATCTGAACCAGGCATTATGCCTAGGGCTGGGAATACATAGATGAATACACACAGTATTTACCCTTGAGAAACTCTCAGTCTAATTAGGGAGACAGATGTGAAAACAAAAATCTAAAAACATGGAATGACAAATTGTCCATGGGAGTTATTCTTGCCTGGAGGTGAGTGGAGCTGAGAGTAAAAAGGACTTTTCTTTCTATGTTCAACATGTCTGCACTCTTTACTTGTTTCTTTTATAACATGCTTGCATTACTCTTTTTTTTTTTTTGAGACAGAGTCTTGCTCTGTCACCCAGGCTGGAGTGCAGTGGCATGATCTTGGCTCACTGCAACCTCTGCCTCCCCGGTTCAAGTGATTCTCCTGCCTCAGCCTCCTGCGTAGCTGGGATTAAAGGCGCACCGCCATGCCCGGCTAATTTTTGTAATTTTAGTAGAGATGGGGTTTCACCATGTTGGTCAGGCTGGTCTTGAACTCCTGACCTCATGATCCACCCACCTCAGCCTCCCAAAGTGCTGGGATTACAGGAGTGAGCCATCACGCCCGGCCGCATGCATTACTTTTGAAACCGGGGCGGGGGGGGGGGGAATCCCATTACATGAAAATTATGATTAATTCAATTCTGAACATCTGAGTTCAAAGAAAAAGCCCATAATTGTCCAAAATAGTAAAATTAATGAAGAAAGGACAATGAACCAATAGAAAAATGGGCAAAAGCTGTGAATAGACATTTCTCAGAGTATGAAAGATTTATGGTTGATAAATACATAAGGACATGTTCGACTTCATTAATCATCAGAGAGGTACAAGACAAAACCACAGTTACATTCCATTTGATGTCTATTTGAGTGGCAAAAATGAAGAAATCTGACAATATCATGCATTGGAGAGGACATGGATCAACAGAATCTCATATACAATGTTATTAGAATTGTAAATTGGTTCTAAAAAAATCAAACCAGAACAAAACAAATCCAAAAACCCTTTGGTAAACAGTGGAAATTATCTTGTAAAGTTGAACATTCACAACAGAATTGTGACACCGTAATTCTATTTCTATATAAATATAAAAGAGAAATTCTTGCACTTGTGCACCAGTGGGTTTTACATGAAAGTTCTTGGTAGCACTTTTGCAATAACAGAAACCTGCAACGACCCAATACTCGTTATCGGGAAATTGGTTGTATTAGCTTGGGTTCCCCAAAAGCAGAACCTGAGACAAGGACTTGGCTGCAGGTTGTGTATTTGGGAATTGATGATGTGTGTGGTGGACAGCAGGTCTAAAGTCGAGGAATGAGTGAGGCAGGGTTAGGTGGGAAAGCCAGCACAGGGAATGTGATTTTTGGAGACCTCTGAAAAGTGTGTAAAATGCCTCCCAGAATTGTCCATCTGAAGGATGGGAAGCTGGGGCATTTATTCCTTGGCTCATGCTGCCATTGGTTGAGGGTTGTGTTAATTCTCTTTACTTTCAGGCTATGCCTGTGAGAGGGCTCAGAAGGCTCTTGCGGCTTTGAAAAGGCCCTGAAACAGAAATTGGAGAGGCTCAAGACCTGGTGCTTGCAGCGTAAATTGTCAGTAAGTGGAAGCTCCCAAGGACTCGCCACCATATATTCAGGGCCAAGGGGCCAAGGAGAATACAGGCCACCAAGAGTTTCTGTTGCATGGGAAAAATGAAAGTCAGCATAGTCACACATTAAAATTGCCTATAGTAGCCACAAGAAATAAATGCAGCTACCTGCATCAAGCCTGAGATGAATTTTAACAACATAACACAAAAAGTGAAAAAGAAATCCCAGAATGTTACATAGGAAATTATGCCGTTTTAGTAAAGAAAACAATAACTAAAATTAACAAAATATGTTTGGGAACATGTATGGATGTGTGTGTGTCTGTGTGTGTGTGTGTGTGTGTGTGTGTGTATGTATACAAATTTTTATATATATGTAAAATACAGATGTGAGTTACTGCACTCAGTTGGTTTTCTAGTTTTCAAAAATTTATATATGTGTGTGTGTGTGTACACACATGCATACAAATATTGCTGGAGTGCAATGGTGTGATCATAGCCCTTTTAATTTTTTTTTTTTAAGAGATGGAGGGGGTCACAAAACCTAACACTATAGAAACCCTAGAAGAAAACCTGGGCAATACCATTCAGGACACAGACATAGGCAAGGACTTCATGACTAAAACACCAAAAGCAATGGCAACAAAAGCCAAAATAGACAAATGGGATCTAATCAAACTTAAGAGCTTCTGCACAGCAAAAGAAACAATCATTAGAGTGAACTGGCAACCAACAGAATGGGAAAAAATTTTTGCAAGCTAACCATCTGACAAAGGGCTAATATCCAGAATCTACAAAGAACTAAAACAAATTTACAAGAAAAAAACAACCCCATCAAAAAGTGGGCGAAGGATATGAACAGACACTTTTCAAAAGAAGACATTTATGCGGCCAACAAACACATGGAAAAATGCTCACCATCACCGGTCATTAGAGAAATGCAAATCAAAACCACTTTGAGATACCATCTCATGCTAGTTAGAATGGTGATCATTAAAAAATCTGGAGACAGATCCTGGAGAGGATGTGGAGAAATAGGAACGCTTTTACACTGTTGGCGTGAGTGTGAATTAGTTCAACCATTCAGAAAGACTGTGGTGATTCCTCAAGGATCTAGAAATAGTAATACCATTTGACCCAGCAATCCCATTACTGGATATATATGCAAAGGACTATAAATTGTTCTATTATAAAGACAAATGCACACATACGTTCATTTTGGCACTGTTTACAATAGCAAAAACTTGGAATCAACCCAAATGCCCATCAATGATAGACTGGATAAAGAAAATGTGGCACATACACACCATGGAATACTATGCAGCCATAAAAAAGGATGAGTTCATGTCCTTTGAAAGGACATGGATGAACCTGGAAACCATCATTCTCAGCAAACTGACACAAGAACAGAAAACCAAACACTGCATGTTCTCACTCATACGAGGGTGTTGAACAATGAGAACACATGGACACAGGGAAGGAAACATCATACACTGGGGTCTGTTGGGGGGTGGGGGGATAGGGGAAGGATAGCAGGGGGTGGGGAGATTGGGGAGGGATAACATTAGGAGAAATACCTAATGTAGGTGACAGGGGGATGGAGGCAGCAAACCACCATGGCATGTGTATACCTATGTAACAGTCCTGCAAGATCTGCACATATACCCCAGAACTTAAAGTATAATAACAATTTTAAAAAAGGATAACAGAAAAAAAAAAAAAAGATAGAGGGGGGTCACACAATGTTGCCCAGGCTGGACTTGAACTTTGGTCTTAAGTGATTCTCCCATATCAGCTTTCCAAGTAACTGAGATTATAGACATATGCCACTGTGTCCATTTTAATTTTTGTTTTGTTTTGTTTTGTTTTTGAGACAGAGTCTAGCTCTGTCCCCCAGGCTGGAATGCAGCAGCGTGATCTTGACTCATTGCAACCTCCATCTCCTGGGTTCACGCAATTCTCCTGCCTCAGCCTCCCAAGGAGCTGAGATTATAGGTGTGTGCCACCATGCCTGGCTAATTTTTGTATTTTTAGTAAAGATCACATTGGTCAGGCTGGTCGCAAACTCCTGACCTCAGGTGATTCACCTGCTTGGGCCTCCCAAAGTGCTGGGATTACAGGCATGAGCCAATGTGCCTAGCCCCCATTTTACAATTCTATTTATTTTTATGAGATGGAGTTTCACTCTTGTTGCCCAGGCTGCAGTGTAATGGCACGATCTTGGCTCACTGAAACCTCTGCCTCCTGGGTTCAAGCGATTCTCCTGCCTCAGCCTCCCGAGTAGCCAGGATTACAGGCACACGCCACCATGTCTGGCTAATTTTGTATTTTTAGTAGAGATGGGGTTTCTCTATGTTGGTCAGGCTGGTCTCGAACTCCCGACCTCAATGATCCGTCCGCCTCGGGCTCCCAAAATGTTGGGATTACAGGTGTGAGCCACTGGCCCATTTTACAATTTTTAATAATTTTTTAAAATAAAAATATTTTTGCTGGGTACAGTAGCTCACACCTGTAATCCCAGCACTTTGAGAGGTCAAGGCAGGAGGATTGCTTGAGGCCAGGAATTTGAGACCAGCCTGGGCAACATAGAGAGAACTATCTTTACAAAAATAAAATTAAAAATGAATAAATTTAAAGAGAAACAAACAAGAATTAGCTGTGTGTGGTGGTGCAAGCCTGTGGTTTCAGCTACTCAGGGGACTGAGGTGGGAGAATTGCCTGAGCCTGGAAGGCTGAAGCTGCAGTGAGCCATGATTATACCACTGCACTCCAGGCTGGGCAACAGAGCAAGACATTGTCTCTAAATGTACACACACACACACACACACACACACACACACACTAAGAACAAGAAACTGATAAACCACAAAATTAGGCACTAGGTAGGGGGATATGTATAAGTAGTCAATTCAGCCACTCCTGGGCTCAAGCAATCCTCCTGCCTCAACCTCCCAAGAACCACAGGCACATATCCCTATGCCTAGGTTTTAGGTGTTTTTTTTTTTTTTTTTTTTTTTTTTTTGAGACAGCGTCTCTGTGTTGCCCAGGCTGATCTAAAACTCCTGGCCTCCAGCGATCCTCCTGCCTCGGTGTACCAAAATGCAGGGATTACAGGCATTAGCTACTGTGCCTGGCCGAGGAGGTTAATTTTGTTCCCTCCTAAATCCCCAGGGCCTAACAGTTCCTGGCACATTACAGGCACCAAATAATTATTTGTTTAATGCATGTAGTTTAGCTACAAAAAAGAAATACAGGCTAAGAGCCAATAGTGAAAGAATTTTTAATGCTCCATTTCAGCTGAACTCAGACATATGTCCTATTAATCTCTTCCCTAGCTCAGACTCCACCTCCCTAGTTCAAGCGATTCTCCTGCCTCAGCCTCCCAAGTAGCTGGAACTACAGGTACACACCACTGCGCCCAGCTAATTTTTGTATTTTTAGTAGAGACAAGGTTTCACCATATTGGCCAGGATGGTCTTGATCTCTTGACCTCCCTCCTCGGCCTCCCAAAGTGCTGGGATTACAGGCGTGAGCCACTGTGCCCGGCCTAACTGTTCTTCTAATGGACTCTGGAATCAACACTTTCCATTCCCTTCTAACAAGTATATTGCTAATGTCCAAGAACAGATAAATGCTTTGGACTAGTGGCTTACTTTCTGGAATAGCTACATACTCTTTCCTGCCAGTTGAGCCACATGCCTAACAAGAGTCTGTTGTGTTTGGTCCTAAACCTGTTTACGGCAGCTATATGAAAGAGTTTAATTATTATTCATCAGTTTATTAAATTTATTAAGTTCATCAGTTTATTAAAATTACATAAACAGATAAAACATAAGCCTGAAAAGAAGGAGCTGTCTCTATGATATGCCAGTTGTATGTTTTGAAAATATTAGCTAAAGACCAGTTGAAATTACTATTAAACCAGATGTGAGCAAGAGAACCACAAATTTTTTTTTTTTTTTAAAGAATGGTCCTCTACTTATATTGCTTTGTAAGAAGTTTTAAGTACATAGTCAACTTGGAAGCCAGGTGTGGTAGCTCACACCTATAATCCCAGCACTTTGGGAGGGGGTGAGTGCATTGCTTGGAGGCCAACAGTTTGAGAGCAGCCTAGGCAACATAGGGAGACCCTGTCTCTACAAATATATGTAGCTTTTGTAATTAGCCAGGTGTGGTGGTGCCTGTCTGCAGTCCCAGCTACTCGGGAGGCTGAGGTGGGAGGATCACTTATAGCCAGGGGGTTGAGGCTGCAGTGAGTCATTGTCACACCATTGTACTCTAGCCTTCTAGCCTAGGTGACTGTCTTTAAAAAATGAGAACAACAAATGCACTGTGGATATGATTTATGTAAGAAAGACAGCTCAAGAACAATAATCCAAAAAGGTTTGGTCCTAGGTCTAAAGATTGGGAGGGCAAGTGGGTGTTCTTTGTAATTTTGAAGTTAAAATGAAATGTTAGGGTGTATATTTACCATTTGTTGTTATTCACCACTTAAATATACTTTTCCAATTAAAAGAGGAACTATTGGGCCAGGTCTAATTTGTTTGGGCATCAGGGGTCGGGAAGGGGATGTAAATCTTTATCCCTAAATACTTTTGTTTCCATAGAAGGACAGGTAGGAGTGAATTTGTTCTGATTCTTCCAGGAGATACCTAATTGTTGAATTCAGATCTGCCTGACCTAAGAGTGAGTGCAAACTTCTCTAATTAGACATGGTTAATATTGTTAAGCCTCTGAAAAGGGGAGAATGGAGGTTTGGGGGAAATTTATGTATATATTTCCTTTTTATGGAGAACAGGGTCTTGCTATGTTGCTCAGGCTGGTCTTGAACTCCTGGCTCAAGCAATCCTTCCACCTCTGCCTCTCTAAGTGCTGGAATTACAGGTGTGAACAATCATGCCTGGCTGGAAATAATTTTAATTCAGGGAAAAATATATTAAAAGCTTATTGGCCACCATCCAAGCCACATTCTTCAGTTCAGCTTTATTGGTAATAAAGTTGATATTTTCATCTTTTCATTGCTTCCAAACTTATAAGGAAGAGATTATACTTATTGCCCTTAAAATATTCCAACAGTGTTGGATAAGATGGCTTTAATGTATTATCGCAACTAAGATAAAAGTTACAATCAAGACATATTACTTTTCCTTTTTAGTCCAGGATTCTGTTTATTCAAATAAAAAATTGTCTCTGGTCTGTCTTGTTTGAAGTTCAGTCTGTATTTGAGTTGGACAAAGAAGAAAATATTTATAGCCCCTGAGAAATATTGATATTAGGAAATATATACTGAGAAGGAAAGAGAATCCCAAACATAGCTCCTGCCAATCCTTACATCCCACCCCTCCCCAGCATCTTGGGAGAGTCTTGTCTGTCCTGTTGATTTCTGGGACATGTAAACATGGCAAGCTTAAGGGTGCAGGCTATTTGGCTATAGTTGAGCCTCTTTTCAATGTCCTTTGTGACCCAGCAGTGGGTTATGGAATCAATGTAGCAGGTCCTAATCAGCATTTAAAAAGAGTAAGATTAATCAGTTGAAAATATCAGAATGCATTTCGTAAAATAAGGGTAGTATCTCATGAAACTTCTGTCTCACAGGTGTGTATCTCATGAAACTTTTGTCTCACAGGTGTGTGTGTGTATGTGTGTGTGTGTGTGTGTCTGTGTGTGTCTGTGTGTGTGTGTGGGTAGGCATGCATATGTTCTGAGTTGAGATGTAAAATATATTTCTTACAGGGGACTGCAGTCAAAAAAGTTTTCAAAGCACTAGTTTAAGGTGCACATTTCTTTTTCCTTTCGTTTTTGCCCTTTGCTAATTTGTTCCCTCTCTGAAACTCTGCTGAATGGTGAACAGAAATTGTAGTAATTAATAGCCAGAGAAGCAAGGCCCAATTTTCAGTCTGTAAACAGCTAGAATGCAAAGACTGTTGTGCCTAACTCACTGCTCTGGGTCAATCAAATGTCCAAATACTAGGACTGAAGGGTTAAGACCTAAAACCTCATTGAGTAAGAGATTACAGGACAATTTATCTCCAAATTTATTACCTGCACTGTTCAAGGCTCAGTGGTTCTTCCTGACATGCAAAGGACAAAGGCTTCAGCTTGACAGTCAGGACCATTTTTGATGCAGTCCGACCTTACCTTTCCACACTGATTCCCCTACTTTTCTTCTACAGCAATCCTGTACTCCGGCACCTGTAATCCCAGCTACTCGGGAGGCCGAGGCAGGAGAATCGCTTGAACCCGGGAGGAGGAGGAGGAGGTCGCAGGAATGGTGTAGTACAGGATTGGTGTAGAAAAAAAGTAAGGGAATCAGTGTGGAAAGGTAAGGTAGGACTGTATCAAAATTATCTAACAGTACAACCAAGTACCCAGAGTGAGAAATAGATGGAGTATTCAGAGAGGAATACTCTGAATATTCCTCTCTGAATACTCCATCTATTTCTCACTCTGGGTTCTTGGTTGTACTGTTCCTTCTACCTAGGACAGTCTCCTCACCCAGCCCATCTCTACATGCTAAAGTCCCATCTACACTTCAAAGATCCATTTCCAAATTCCTTTCCCGAGTCCTAATATCATTTCCTTTTTATTTTGAGACAGAGTCTCACTCTGTTGCCCAGGATGCAGTGCGGTATTGCAATCTCATCTCACTGTAACCTCCACCTCTTGGGTTCAACCGATTCTCATGCTTCAGCCACGCAAGTAACTGGGCCTACAGGCTCATCACCACACCCAGCTAACTTTTTGTACTTTTAGTAGAGATGGGGTTTCACCATGTTGACCAGGCTGGTCTCGAACTCCCGATCTCAGGTGATTTGCCAGCCTCGGCCTCCCAAGCAGCTGGAATTACAGGCATGAGCCACCATGTCCAGCCCTAATATCTTTTTCTTTTGAACCCCATAAATATATTTTTAAAAATACCTTTCTTAAAAATACTTTTAAAAGCTAGGCTGGGCGTGATGGCTCATGCCTCTAATCCCAGCACTTCCAGAGGCCAAGGAAGCTGGATCACTTGGAGTCAGAAGTTTGAGACCAGCTCGGCCACAGGGTGAAACCCCACCTCTGTGAAAAATATAAAAATTAGCTGGGCATGGTGGCATGTGCCTGTAATCCTAGCTACTTAGGAGGCTGAGGCAGGAGAATTGCTTGACCCAGGAGGCAGAGGTTGCAGTGAGCTGAGATTGTGCCACTGCACTTCAACCTTGGTGACAGAGTGAGACTTCCATCTCAAAAACAAACAAAACTTTAAAAAGCTACTTAAAGATACCATTTTCCTGCTTCCAGGAGATATATAAAGGCACTATAAAAATAAGAAAATACACATGTCACAGAAGAAAAATCTCATTTAAAAATCTATGCATTATACATATTTATCTATATTTATATATTACCATCTGCTATATCACCTTATAACGTGCTTTTAATTATAAAGATTTCCCACATCATTACAACTTTTTCTTTTCCATGACTTTTAATGGTCACAAACTCTAGTTTATTTAACAATCATATAACAATATAATATAATACTATAATTTTGGGCATTTTTCTTCCTTATAGGAAGGTGCAATATTCTGAGGTAATACGAATGGAATATGGTGACAAAGCTTCCAAAAAGCACAAGATTTTTTGAAAAAAAATTAGGGCCTGAGATAATTAGGAGAAATGTAAGTTCCCAATGAAACTCTGGAGATATTGGCAGGTATGGTGGGTTGCTTAAGTGGTACATGGGTTTGGAGTCAATTGTACTTAAATTTTAAAGGACAGTGACCCCAGCTGGCCTATGGATGACTGCAGAGGGTAATTCAGGCAGCTGGTCCATGGAGGAATGCATGCCTCCCTACCTCAAAATATTTTTATCTCTATGCACTGTTTTTCTTTTTTTTTTTT
>NW_016107610.1:2465905-2473315 GCF_001604975.1 Cebus imitator
AAAAAGAAAAAAAAATCACAGGCCATCTGTGGTGGCTCATGCCTGTAATCCCAAGGCTGGTGGATTACCTGACTTCAGGAGTTCAAGACCAGCCTGACCAGTATGGAGAAACCCCATCTCTACTGAAAATACAAAACTAGCTGGGCATGGTGGAGCATGCCAGCTACTCTGGAGACTGAGGCAGGAGAATCGCTTGAACCCAGGAGGCGGAGGTTGCAGTCAGCCGAGATTCTGCCATTGCACTCCAATCCCTGTAACCGGAGTGAAACTCCGTCTCAAAAAAATAAAAATAAAAATAAAAATAAATAATAAATAAAAAATTAGCCAGTTTGGTGGCCGGCGCCTGTAATCCCAGCTGCTCGGGAGGCTGAGGCAGGAGAATCGCTTGAACCCGGGAGGAGGAGGAGGTTGCAGTGAGCCGAGATCATGTCAGCACTCCAGCCTGGGCAACAGAGTGAGACTGTCTCAAAATCAACTTTTCGGCATGACACGATGGCTCACGCCTGAAATCCTGGCACTTTGGGAGGGTGAAGCGGGCGGATCACTTGAGGTCAGGAGTTCGAGATCAGCCTGGCCAGCATGGTGAAATCCCGTCTCTACTAATAATACAAAAAAATAGCTGGGCATGGTGACGGGCACCTATAATTCCAGCTCCTTGGGAAGCTGAGCCCGGAGAATCGCTTGAACCCTGGAGGCAGAGGTTGCAGTAAGCCAAGACCGTGCCATTGCACTCCAGCCTGGGCTACAAGAGCGAAACTCTGTCTCAAGAAAAACAAACAAACAAAAAAACCTCTTTATTCAAGAAAAAAAAAATCAACTTTTCCCTTTACTCGCTTGCAGAGAGGGAGGGTCTCCCTATGTTGCCCAGGCTGAACTCAAACTCCTGGGATTAAGAGATGCTTTTATTTCAGCTTCTACAATAGGACCCAGCTTTTCCTTTACTCTTGGTACTGTCGTGAGCTCCAGGCCTACTTTTCTCTCCTTCCCACTGCCAAGCTTTCGGAATAATCACTCTTTATTGACTTAATTGCTTCATCGCTAACACACTCCTTACCCAAGCTTTCAACTCAGTTCCCTGCCTGGTGCACAGCAGGCCCCGTCTGCATGTTCGTTCCAGCCCTCTTGCAAATTGGCATATCTTTCCTGGAGAAGGAATTTCTCCACGGTTAGCAGTGTGTGCTCACTGCCAGTCACCAGGGCCTCATCTCCGACTTCCCACACCCTGACTTTGCTGCAGCCTTAATGCTGCGAACCCAGTTTCCAGGTACGCCAGGTTCTTGGAAGGTCCTGCTGGTCACCCTCCTGGCCTTCTGCCAAACTCTGAGTTCTCACCCTGCACAGTCGTCGCTCCCCCAGGAACCCTGAGAGATCTCCCAGTCTACCTCTTGCGGCACCCGTCGCTAGTCCTCCAACTCTGCCGCGCGTCCCTGGGTTACCCCAGAGGCAACATGTCAGCGTGCCCCGCACCTCCAAGCCTGCGCGAACGTCCTTGCAGCCAGCAATGATCAAACATTTAGGGCGCACCTGAGCGCCAGGCCCACGCCACCCCTGCTTCCTTTCACTTAACAGCCTCGACCAGGCCCCACTACGCGCCGGGTTTCAGGGAAGAGGACGCAGTCCCGGGTCCCGGGTCCCGGGTTCCCGCCGCGCGAGACAGCTGCGTAGGCAGATCCTGTCCCTCTAGTGGGCGGCCTCGGCCCCTGCCCTGAGGCGCGTCAGAGGACAAGAGGCCCAGGTCGCAGGGAGCGGCTGTCTGCCCGACCGCGCAGGGTGCTGGCGGGCGTGGCGGGGACTGGAGCGGGGAGGAGGCCGGCCGGGGTCTGGGGTCCAGCCCTGCGCCGCGCCGTCCCCGCCCCGCCCCGTCCCGCCCCGTCCCGCCCCGCCCTACCCGCCGCCGCCGCCGCCGCCGCCGCCGCCGCCGCCGCCGCCGCCGCCGCTGTCGCCGGGCCTGCGCCGCGCAGCCCGCCTCGGGCGGGAGGCGGGAGGCCGGGCCCAGGCCGGGGCAGCCCCTCAACCGCACCGCCCTGGGCCGGTGCCCAGGTCCCAGTCGCCTTCCGCCTGCCCCCCCACTGCCCCCCGGCAGCCCCAGCCAGGTCCCGCCGCCAGGCCGGCTCCCGCCCCCGCTCCGCCCCCGGAGCCGCAGCCCCGCCCGCCACCGCCGTCGCCATGTTGTGGCTCCCGCAGCCGGCGCTGGGGACGCGCGCGGCCGAGACCCGGGCCTGCAGTCGCCGCCGCCGCCGCCAGGTAAGCGCCCCCCGCGGGCCGGGCCGGGCGGGGCGTGCGGGTCGGGACAGCCCCACCCTGGCCCGGGAGGAGCGGAGCCGGGACCGAGCCCGAGCCGCGGCCTGGCCCTGCAGCCTGGCGGACCCTGCCCGCCGCCAGAGGCGGCAGCCACTTCCCCCGACCGCCGCCTGGCGGGCCCGGGCCGCCACCCCAGCCCGCCCCCGGCCGTCGGGCGCCGGCCCCTTCCGCCGCTGCGACCGCCGCTCCTCGGCAGGCCGGGCACGCTGCTGTCCTCTCCGCGCTGGGCGGGACGTGCGGCCGCCCTCGGCGACGGCCCGCGGCCCACCGCCCGGGCATGGATAACGGTGCCACTTTCTCCCACTGGGACGGCCTGTCAGCCCGACCGTCCCCGCCGGCCGAAGAGCTGTCGCCGTCACGGCACAGACACTTCGGGGAACGACACTCTTTGGCGCCGCTCAGCCCTCCCCTCCCCTGCGCCCAAGTTGTGACCCTGGGGAAGGTTTCTCCCGGAGCAGAGAGGTATTTCTGCTCCAGAGTTGGGGTCCTCAGGGGTGACCAGGCCTGTTGATCAGGGTGAAAATTGTCACTCTGCAGGGGCTCTTCCTGCCAACGAGGGGGTTGGCGGGAGGCTCAGTGTGACCTGAGGGAGGACAGGGTAGCGTCTGCTGGACAGATGGCCTCCTGGTCTTGGATCAGCGTTTGTGAGGGGGAGGGGTCCGTATGACCTTAGGTGTTCCTGATCCTGAGAACCGCAGGATTATTGAAGCTGTTTAGGGATTTTAAACCATTTTTTTGAGTAGGCCAAAGGTGGCATTGGAAGGTGGCATTAAAGGTCCTGGATTGGAATAAGTCCACAAGCCCACGCAGGGAAGCGTGTTTGGCATCCAGGACTAGTCTAGAATAGGACTGGCAGTAGAATAGTGGGACTTGGGGGGTCAGATGGTATTTGGCTTACGGTTTGCCCACTTGAGTTCAGCCCTGTGTTTATGGAGGGCCTGTAGGGTGCTTCTGTCCCGGGTGCAGTGTGGTGCACAGTATGGCAGAGTGTGGAGGATGTGGACAGACAGATTCCTGGCCTAGTGGATGCTTGGTGGGTTTTCAGTGGTTTGTTTCCTCAACCTCACTGTTATATTACACAGTGAAAGAGGCAGAAGTGTGGTGCTAGTGCATCCATTTTGATCATTTTCCAATTTTTCAACTAGTTGTGGCTTGTGGCTTTGATTCATTAATTCGATTTTTACTGAGCACTTACTATGTGCCGGATACCGAGCTAGGTGTTGGGAGTAGAGTGGTAAGCCAAGAAGACCCCATGTTAGTTCTTAGCCTATTGGGAAAGTCTAATAATAAATAATCTTGGCTGGGTGCGGTGGCTTGCACCTGTAATCCCAAAACTTTGGGAGGCCAAGGCGGGTTAATCACCTGAGATCAGGAGTTGGAGACCAGACTGACCAACCCCGTCTCTACTAAAAAAAAATACAAAATTAGCCGGACGTGGTGGCGCATGCCTGTAATCCCAGCTACTTGGGAGGCTGAGACATGAGAATCGCTTGAACCCGGGAGGTGGAGGTTGCAGTGACCTGAGATCGTGCCACCGCACTCTAACTTGGACTACAGAGTGAGACTCCATCTCAAAATAAATACATAAATAAATAGTCTTGAAAATTTATTCAACAACAAATATTTGTCAACAGATATGTGTTAGGCATTGTTCAAGATGCAGTGAACAAAGAAAGCAAAAATGACTGCCCTTGTGGTGCTTTCATGGGAGTGGGGGAGAAGACAGTAAATAAAATATGTAACAAAAATATAGTGTGTTAAAAAGTGTGAAATGCTAAGCAGAAAAAGGAAGCAGGGAGGGAGAATCTGAGGTATTGGGTGGTAGTTGAATTTGTATTATTAGGGTGTCCTGGGAAGGCTTCCTAAGAAGTTGTCTTTTGAGTAAAACTTTGAAGGAAGTGGTAAACTATAAGGAAAGAAAGATGAAGAGAGGGGTAAGAAAATTTGAGTTGGGGGCTCAAGGAAGGCTTCCCTGAGAAAGTGATGTTTAGGCTAAGGACTGAAGGAGGGTTAAGAGTTAACCATGTGTGGAGCAGACTGTACAAGGAGGAAGTGAAAGAGGCCTCTGGGGCAGGAGGGGTAAAGGGAGAGGGGAGATTAGTTTGGAGACAGGGCCAAGTTAGAGCACTGGGGCCTTGGGGGCAGAATGCCTGCCTCCTCAGTTTGGTTTGTATCTCCAGTGTAATTAGGAACCTTTGAAGGGTTTAAGGGAATGACATGACATTTACATTTTAAAAGGTCTCTAGCCCCTGCCCAGGGAATGGACTTTTGAGATAAGCAGGTTAGGCTAGGCTTTCTGGGTTGAGTGGCTTAACTACCTGATCTGTTTGGAAAAGTCTCAAGCAGTCTGAGGGAGATCCTTTGCCTCTGTGTGTCTGCTTCATCCAGCTTTTAGGAAAGGAAGGGAAAAATGAATCGGCATTTATGGAGTACCTGCCAGGTGGGAGAACCAATTTTAAAGACTTCTGCATACATTCTTATATTTAACTTAGTCCTCTCTACACCCTAAGAGAGAGAGGTTATCATATCAATTTTATAAAGAAATAAACGCAGAGCAGGTAGATGACTTATTCAAAGCCACATTTGTAACATAGCCTGGATTCAAAGCACGCCTGCCTGAATTCAGAGCCCGCTGGCTCTGGAGCCAGACCACTGAAGTTTGCATTTTGCTTCTGTCACTTGCTAACCAAATGATCTTGAGTTATCTTGTGCCACAGTTTCCTCATCTTAAATGTAGATAAAAGTCCCTACCTGATACAGTTGTTGTACAGATTAAGTCATGTAAACAGTTTAGCACTGGGTTCAAATGTTAGTTGCTTTTATTATTATTATTGTTTTAAAATTTTTTATTGCACTTTTTTTTTAAAACTAGAGACAAGCTGCGTGTGGTGGCTCACAATCCCAGCACTTTGGGAGGCTAAGACAGGTGGATCACCAGAGGTCAGGAGTTCGAGACCAGCCTGGCCAACGTGGTGAAACCCCATCTCTGCTAAAAATACAAAAATTAGCTGGGCATGGTGGCATGCGCTTGTAGTCCCAGCGACTCAGGAGGCAGAGGCAGGAGAATTGCTTGAACCTGCGAGGTGAAGGTTGCAGTGAGCCGAGATTGAGCAACTGCACTCCAGCCTGGGTGACAGAGCGAGATTTTATTTCAAACACACACACACACACACACACACACACACACACACACACACACACCCTCCCACCCCTAGAGACATTGCCTTACTATGCTGCCCAGGCTGGCCTTGAACTCCTGGCCTCAAGTGATCTTCCCGCCTCCACCTCCCAAAGTGCTGGGATTGCAGGTGTGAGCCACCAGACAGGCTATTGGTTTTATTATTTAAATGCTTGAAATATCCACGTTGTGTCTCAGTCATATTGTGGTTATTTTGAATGAGATTAAATATATAGATAATTTATTTCTTGAATTTTGTGTAATTTTTTCCCCTCTCATCTTCTGTTAATAACTTACTGCCATGTTCCATGTGATCAATCATTCAACATCAAGCTCCCATTTCATGCTTGACACTGTATAAGGACTTGTGGGATACACAGTGAGTTTCTTCCAGGAGCTCCGAGTATCCAGTGGAGCTCAGATATTTTAAAGGATAAGTTACAGTGTACTTAAGTTCTCTGGCACAGTTGTGGTTAAAGAGCTGTTTGAAACAATGTGAATGAAATGCCTGGGTAAATAGGAAAGGCTTCAGGGAGCAGGTGACTTTTGAACTGGACTTTGGAGGAATAATAGAAGTTTTACAGGCAAATAAGATTAAGCAAAGAACATTCTAGATAGAGAGAGTTATAGGTATGAAAGCACGGGGCCATGGTATCCCCCATTGTTTGGGGATGAGGCTGGAAAGCTAAGTTGGGGCTGTGAAAGGCAGGTCGAGGAGTTTGGATTTTATTCCGTAAGCCTTGGGGAGCTACCAGAGAGTGTTAGATACATCAGACACATCCATGACAGGTGTTGCAGTTAGAGAGTGGAGATAGATGTTATCATGGGGCAGCTTTATTTGGGGGGCAGCATTGCTTCAGGATCTGGTTCTCTGCTTTATAGACCAGAAATTTAGTTTTATAGGGTACTCAGAGCTGATTGGGTCCAGGGAGACTGACTCACTAACCAAACTTGGAAGAGACTCATGAATAAACTTAGGATATTAGCTGACCATGAGAAATGAAACTGCAGAGTGACAGATGTTTCTGTCCTCTGGCCATTGCTCCCCGCTTTCTGGCCAGGGCTGGGACATGCTAGCAAATACTTGCTCCTCAATTCCTGTTTGTTTTTCTCAGGCTCCATGAAAATGAACCCTTTCTGTTAACATAATCTTTCCTCAAGCACTCTTCACTGTAGTCAGCAATGATTATTAATTGATAGAATGAACGATCCTGTATTGTTTATGTGGGATCCTGTGTTTGTGAAACTAAAGGAAGGGGGAGAATACAGAAATAACATATCAGAAAATAGCATTCCATAGAATTAGGTTAATGGAGAAGGTATGCAGATGCTAAGTAGTGTGGGTAAATTTGTGGCTAGCAGTGGTTGTGGGCAGATACATTGGAAGTTGTTCTGGGAACAGAGGTCTGTGAACTCTTGGAGGGGTAGGGGGCTTTTGGCAGCATGTGAAGGAGACACTGGTTTAGGATCTTTATTTTCCCTACATGTTGGAGACAGAAAAGAAAATAATTCCCACTCTCAACTCAGCCAGATCATGGTGAGCTTTTATTTTTATTTTGTTTATTTTATTTTATTATTTTATTTTTGAGATGGAGTCTCCCTCTGTCACCCAGGCTGGGGTACAGTGGTGCCATCTTGGCTCACTGCAGTCTCTACCTCCTGGGTTCAAACGGTTCTCCTGCCTCAGCCTCCCGAGTAGCTGGGACGACAGGCGTGCGCCACCACGCACCGCTAATTTTTGTATTTTTAGTAGAGACGGGGTTTCACCATGTTGGCCAGGCTGGTCTTGAATTCCTAACCTCAAGTGAACTGCCCACCTTGGCCTCCTAAAGTGCTGTGATTACAGGTGTGAGCCACCATGCCTGGCTTTATCGCTATCTTTATATTTAAGTTTGTTTAAACTTAACTTTTCTTTCTTTTTTTTTTTTTTT
>NW_016107610.1:2473340-2474415 GCF_001604975.1 Cebus imitator
GATCTCGGCTCACCGCAACCTCCGCCTCCTGGGTTCAGGCAATTCTCCTGCCTCAGCCTCCTGAGTAGCTGGGATTACAGGCACGCGCCGCCATGCCCAGCTAATTTTTTGCATTTTTAGTAGAGACGGGGTTTCACCGTGCTGACCAGGACGGTCTCGATCTCTTGACCTCGTGATCCACCCGCCTCGGCCTCCCAAAGTGCTGGGATTACAGGCTTGAGCCACCGCGCCCGGCCTAAACTTAACTTTTCATACAAAAATAGGGACATCCTGAATAGGAGAGAGTTCTGAATGTTGATGTCCCTGAGGTAGAGCAATTGCATGTACCCAATATCTGTGTTTTCATTTGTGTCCATCTGGTCCAGTGCCTCTCTTTGCTTGCTCTAAGGGTGTAGGATATGATATCCATTAGCGAATTGCTTTTGGGAAATGTTTTCAGAGGGTCAGAGTGCTACTTCAGCCAACCATTTGCTTTTGTTTAGCAGCAGGGAAGTGTGTGTGTGTTGAAATGACACATTTGATCCTTTTTATGGCTCAAAGAAAAGTTAATGAATACCTTTTGAGTTTGGTGCCACGACAGTCATTTCTCAAAGCTGGCAGCACTTATGGGCTGTCCTCTGGTCAGTGAGTTAAGTTCTTTACCTTTTTCAATTTCAGATTCTGAAAGTGTTGTATCAATAGGTAGTAATGGGCTGGGCATGGTGGCTCATGCTTGTAATCCCAGCAGCACTTTGGAAGGCTGAGGTGGGCGGATCACTTGAGGTCAGGTGTTCAAGACCAACCTGGCCAATATGGTGAAATCCCATCTCTGCTAAAAATACAAAAATTAGCCGGGTGTGGTGGTGCATGCCTGTAACCCCTGCTACTCGGGAGGCTGAGGCAGGAGAATCACTTGAGCCCGGGAGGCTGAGGTTGTAGTGAGCCAAGATTGTAGATTGTGCCACTGCACTCTAAACTGGGCGACAGAGCTAGATTCCGTTTAAAAAAAAAAAAAAAAAAAGGTGATGATGATGGGGCCTGGCATGATGGTTTATACCTGTAATCCCAGCACTTTGGGAGGCTAAGACAGGTGGAT